>NC_056732.1:293610983-293728483 GCF_019279795.1 Protopterus annectens | reverse complement strand
ACATCATGTAGGCTTCACTTACCAGTGCGCAAATCTGCTTAGCATTTACATTTAAGCAATGCTTACACCTGCTAACCATAGCTCAGCCCTGGTAACCAGTGATCATATTCCAGTCTGATGAAATAGCATGGTAATGACATCTTTAATAAGTGTATTCAATTCCATGTACATAATATGCTTCTATGTGCTGTCATCGCAGTAGCAAGGGGTGTGAGTATAGTGTCTGGGACACCTGAGTATATATGGCTAGTAAAACAATCTTTTCCTTTTGTATGTGTTTCATACATGGGTAGTATCCCAGGTTATATGCAGTCACACTTGCATGTATTGTACAACTACATTGCTACTGTTAACAGTGCTTTCCCAAGTAAGAGTAGATTGCAGATTGTAGTACTGGAACCATACACCCCTGCATGCAGAGCTGGACTCTGAGTACTAACTGTTGTGTTCTTAGTGTGTGAGCTGTGTGTTATTAAGTACTTGCTACTGGATATTGATCTGATATGTGGATATTAACTATAGACTGCTATGTCTATAGTACATGTTATTGAAGGCTGCTGTCATGTAGTAATGGCATACCTATCAGTGTCAGACGTCTATCTGTCATAACATTAATCCTAATGCATAACCTGTTGGCTAGCTGGTTTCTGTCTGTCCTCTGTACAGATGTGCAGATGTCAGGTATCCATCTGGGCTGCTCAGAGGTAGTCTATGCTTGACTGACACTGACATGTCTGACCAGCTGTGTTATGAATGCCACAGCTAGGAAACCCCACCCTGTATGCACCATATGCCATGGATACCTCAACTAGACTACCACAGTCAACAAAACATGCTTGGGTACAGGTCTCCAACCCAGACACTTGTCATGTTATGTAATATATGTTGCATACATGTCAATTGGAGCACCTCACTGCCCCTCCGCAAGAGATAACCAGATGATTGGATGTTGAATTTAACTGTTACCCTGAGGATCGCTCACATGGCATCATTTGATAGATGGCCTGCTGACAAATATCAGGTGGCATGATACCACTGTACCCACATCCCCTACTCTTCTCATCTCTCCATTGACAATATCTTGGTACACACCTAGGAATACCTGCACCTTTAGACCCCAGTACTGACAAATGTGTCAGTGTTCATTATTGAGAATAACAGTGTCTGAGTGTTTGTAAACCTGCAGTTGATAATACCCGGAGGGCCTTCTCACACACTACATCCCCCATTGACATAGTTAGAAATGGCTGCTGCTGTCATGGACGTTAAATGTACCTTGTTACACTCTTCACCCTATGGGCTACCTGCAGCTTGCAGTACCAGCACAACACTGTACAAATGGCTAGATAGTCATGGGTTACCCTCTGAGTCCTGGCATGTGTGTGTATGTGTGCAAATGTGTATATTTGTAGAATACTGCTTTCTGAGGCTACATTCTCCAAATACAATACACCTGGCCATACAGTATAAGGCATAGTGATGTTGCTGACATTAGGAGAGCCATGACAAACCATCACCCTACTATCCCTGTGGCATGTGCAATAAATGCATATCCCTGTAGTAGCACTGATGAGCTAGACAAGGGGTTGTATTGCAGTCCTGGTTAATGTGTGATTTTGGGTATGTCAGAGTATTATCATGGGTTTCAGTGAGTAAAATATCCAGTGTGGGGTGTGGGTACTGGGTATACTGTTTTAACACTATGGTACCCCCATTACATGTCCCAAGGTCCACTGTATGAGGACCACTGTCACCATCAACCATACAGGTAACTGAGTATACTATCCAGCCCAATGATGCATGTGCTGTGTGCAAATTATCTGTAAGAGAATGGACTCCCTGACAAGGTAGTTAGCACTGATAAACCCAGGTCTCTCAGATGTGTCTATGACTGATATGTGTTTGCCAATTTGTATATGACAGTATGGCATACTGTGTATTGTTCATTAACACTCAGTACATTCCCCATTACCATACTGTACAAGGCCTGGTGATGTTCTTCACTTAACAAGAGACTCGGGACACACCTCATCCTAAAAGCTGTGTGGTGTGTGAAATTAATGCCAAACACATTAGTAACAATAAGTACCTAGGTAGGGGTTCTGCTTTCAGTGTTGCCAAGTAAATGTGTGTGTATGTGTAGGGCTCTACTTCAGTTTGCAAAATATGCATGTTCCAGAAGGTCATCTGTCCAAGAACTGACTGGCAAATGCTAACATTTCAAAGGAATCATGTCATGGAAATTCATTCCATCAAAACTAGCAGTAGATGTGTAAATGCCTTCTTTCACACTGTACAGCTGTACAGCGATACTACCAGCACACCTATGTTTACCAATGCTGGGATTGCACTACATTTGGGAAGGGGACATATACCCTGCCAGTACCATTGTCGATAACATTAAAGTAGCAGCCTGATTATTTACTGATGTGATATTTTGCCTATTATGTCTTGGTGGAATTACATAGGCTAAAATGGTCTCACTGCAAAATTAAGTACATCCATGTGTACAGTATTCTCTGTGTATTGCATCAACACCAATGCCTCTGTGTGTGTGTATGTTATACACAAACATGTGGTGTGTGCCACCCAGTACACTTACCATTGTCCAGTGTAGAAGGGCTGCTGACATCAGCCACCATGCACTCACCTGTATAGACCCCTCAGACCTATCAGCCATGTGGCACATGCAGTAACTCTTATACAGACCTGTTACTTATGTTCAGCTGTACCCAGGATATGACACAGTCAATTTGTCACCACAGTGCCATACCCCTTGTAGGAAACAACAGCAGACCAACATCCTGCTGACACATAGATACCTACATCAAACTGAATTCATTATGGAGACCACTATCAGTCAGTGTCAATAACAGCTATAATGCATCATGGTCGGTCAGCTACACATCCTGACATGTAAGCATTAAACTTTCCTTCTGAAAACATGTTACACAGCTACATTATATGTTACATGTTACATTGCTACACCTTAGTACATTTACTCTGTGGATCAGAACCATATAAGCCTGTCCCTGCATCGATGGTATGGACGACAGGGATATGGCACATATATCATCATATGCACAGGGTTTTTGTGGGTTTGCCAGAGACCTAGGCTGAGCCATTTGGTTGACATCATGTGTGTGTTAAGGGGTTTCGTTATTAATTGGGCTGTGCAGTGCAGATGTGATGTGTGTAGGTATGGAGGTGCTGTGTTGGTGATGTGTGTGTGTGTGTGTGTGTGTGTGTGTGTGTGTGTGTGTGTGTGTGTGTGTGTGTGTGTGCACAGTTCGGCCGTGTGGCTGCCCTATACAGGGGTTTGTTGGACCGCTTCAGACTGTACATGGCAGGGTGTGCAGTTCACTGTCTCCAGTCATGGACATGAGAACTGTGCCTGCCAGGGGTTCCACGGGCACTATCGAGTACAAGGCCAGATATGTTACTCTCCTCTAATGATGACAAGTGTCCGCTGGATTCGGATCTCTGTTGGGACTGATCAGGGACAAGGGAATGTGCCCTGCTGTGTTGTGGTGTGGACAGCAGCGCTGGTGCTGGTACTGTCACTACGGGAGCGGCTCTGACTTGTACGTCCACGTAGACCTCCACCTGTTGATGTTGCTGACCCATGTCCACGTGGCTGTCACCCTACTCCCACCATATGCTCTAACACGAGCATTGTATGGTTGAGGATTCCCACCATCTCACCCAACCATCTATCCAGGACCTCTGCAAAATAATGATGGGCACCTGCGAGATCACGGATGTTGTCAATAACAGCAGAATGAGTAGCCCTCTGGAGCTTCAGACCCTGTCTGGTATAATGTTCCATACGTGCTTGTGCCTCCATGATGGCCCGAAACATGCTTCTGGTGACACCTGCTGTGGCACGTCTGCCAGGAGCATAATGGCCGGCAGCCCTCCTACGAGCACCCCTGTACATCTGCATGTGTGGTACCTTGCCGGTCATCCGGCTATGGCTGCTGTGTACAGATACACTTGCCATAGTCCCCACACTGTCCTGTCCCATGCCACAACCCGCCAACTGTCCCTCATTTATGGCCACTGGTGATAGGGTATGTATAGGCAATGTGACTGTGTGCGGGGATGGGGTGGATAACAGTGGAATGTCAACTGATGGCACAGCTTCAGCCCCTGACAACCCCACCTGTGCCTCACCATACCTATCATCATTGTCAGAGTCTACATGGACACTAACATCAGTTTGGCTGCAGGAGGGACCCTGATCCCCCCTCATCACCTGTGAGGGGAAAACAGAAATTGTACTTTAAGACCTGTAAGTCATTGCTTACCTCTATACACATGCGTGCGCGTGCACACACACATACACAAACACACACACACACACACACACACACACACACACACACACACACACACACACACACACACACACACACACACACACACACACACAATTACAGGTGAGATGGTACAAAGATATTACACAGACCTCTCATTACCCAACTGTCAACATGCATGACATATGGCACTCAACAGCATGCACTGCAGCTATATTTAATCCCTGTTACCAACATTATAGATCTCTGTGATGCATGAGTTGTGTTAGCAGGTGATGCCCCTTCTCCTGGAACACACTGCACCCATGTACACAGTATTACTGTGCACCTGTTCAGCACCCTGCCATGTACTGTGCACCATACCTCACAAGTGTACACACCATTGCTGAATGTGTATATGTGTGGCAGTTATGTTTGCTCACAGCCCCTATGTGTTTATCTGACAAATACATGGGTTGATATGAGGACAGATGTCAATAGTGAATGCCTGATATCTGATTTGCAGATCTCATCATCAGCAGTGCATGTATGAGCAATAAAATCCAATTATACTGATGACCTGCAAAGCTTACTGTGGCTATGAGACATGTACACACCCTTATTGACATGCCCCCATTTCCCTGATATGCCATGGGGCCACAATACTGCATATGTTAACATCACACACACCTGATATGTGACATATGACCTGTGCGATCAAATGCAGTATCAAACAAATGTGTTAGTTGTGCAGATGTTGATTGGGATGCATACAATAAGTGGGTTGCATAAGTGTGCATACCCTCAACATGATGGTTTGTTGCATCACCTGTTAAGTGAACTACTGCAGCCACTATTACTGGAATGGATATACTAACATGACCCATCCTCACTTGCCATTACTTGGTCACTCCTCCCTACAAATGTCCCCCAACTCTGCCAGATTGCAAGGTCAGTTCATGTGCACAGCCCTTGGAGGTCACACAGTGCTTTCACTATAGCTGTGGAGTCAGGGTTATATCTGGCACAATGCATGACCATGTTCAAATACAGCCATTCTTAGCGAGCTTTGGATGTATGCTTCAGTTCACTGTTGTGTTTCAGGATGACACCCCTCCCCATTGTCATCCTTTTTGCAGATGCTTGACAACTATGGGCCACACGAGTGTCATTTTGCAGTGTCCCAAATTCAGAACACCATGTCTATCGGCCTAGTTCCTGCTAATGAACAGCAAACCTACAGGTGTACACTGGCACCAGCAAGATACAGATGGGGATGGTGGGCCTGACGTAGAGTGAGGTATTGCTTGTGCAGCACGTGTATCTTTATTAATACTGTCTGTAGGTTTCAGCCTTGGTTTCAGTACACCATTACACATTGCAACACATGGCTTTGGGAGACTTGATGTTATGCATATGCAATCAGTAGAGAGCCCTGGATGATGTCTCCTGTGGAACAGCTCTTTCATTTGATTACCCTAGCCCAAAGGCCACACTTATGCAGAGTCCAGGTAATTGTCAACACAGGTACTGCACAGACAGTACTTGCTAGACATTCCTGCAAGTCCCTCAGTGTTGCTGCATGTGTCTGGGCAGCCTCCATGACCAGTTTGCAACATATGTCATCTGTCTTGGATGGACATCTGTTTATTTTCTACACTAATGGCATCCCATACTTCATTGTCACATACATGCTTGTCTGCATTGTTTGCCATTGTATATGCAATGGCGAGGTAAGGCTATGTCTTCCACTCCTGAGTGCTACCTTTTGGATATGGGATCCATTCCATGGTTTGTCAGATGTGTGCAAGCCACGGCTGCCTCTGTTGCAGCTGAGTGAGCAAATGTCATGGACATACTTCTTGGACAGCAGACCATTACTTGGTGTGACATTGAGGACCCGTACTTGATGGAAGGGCATACTCAAGATGAGTGAATGCTGCAGTACCTCAAAAGCTGCATCCTCAATATGTGATTTGGAGTGCGTGCACACATATGCTTCCATTGTTTGTTAAGGTATGTATTCCCCATATTTGTTGTCCTAACATAGGATTTCATCTTACACATTCATTGCTCATGTTAGGATCACATTACAGGTTGTAGAAGTTGTGGAATGTGGTATTGTGATATGCCGTTGTGTAGATCTGTAACAGTTGCCATTGTAATACTGGTATATACATTCACTATTGTAGCCGCTGTATAAGGTAATGTTTCAGACATGTCCCTACTGTAGGCCATTTGTCCCACCATTATATTCATTTCAGTCCACACATTTTGCTCTGACAGGTTGTTAGTTATACTGCAGGACTCTTACATACCCTTCAGATATACCACCATGTTGACCACTGTGATGCAGTGCAGTTAACAGCAACAATAAGTGAACATGTACAGCATGCATTATGGGTAGGTGTGTTAAATGTGTGCATGGCAAATGCCATGGCCATGACATGGCCGGTGTATTGGCAAACCTGAACAAAAGACCTCCATACTCACCAGCTATAAGCTACTGCCCCAGATGTATATCAGAGGGACCTACATAGTTGTGTGAGAGATGTGATGTCAGTAGCCACACCTGTGGCATTGGTACAGGGTGGGAGCAGCATTTCAGTACTTCAATAGTACAAACCCAAAATACTACAGATTATGCACATCTGTTCATTACTACACTGCAGCGACTGACTATGTTATCTGACATATGCATAAAGATGCTTTACAGATGAGGATGGCTAAGCAACAGTGGTCTACTAATGTGCCCTGGGGCCTTACCTGCATGCTCCTTGTCCATTTTTTGGGTAGCACCCACCTCCACAATGCTATATTCTGGTTCTTGACTTTTCTAGCTGGCAGGTGTCCCAAGGCTGGTGAGGAGCTACTCCACATGTGTCAGTGGGGGTTGGATGGCATGACCCCTACCTGTGGCTAACTGGTCCCTCCTAACTGCAGCAGCACACTGACGGGCATGGCGGATGAGGTCAGTGCAACAATGTTGCACCTGCTCATAACTGTGGTTATGCAGGCCGACATCGTTTACCCTGTGGACAAGCTCATGCCACAGGGCAGTCCTCTCCTGCAGATCATACACCCAAAGAGAGTTCCATGGTGATGCACCATGAAGTTGATGAGGATGTTATTCTCCTGTGGTGTGAACACCTGCAGTCGCTCTCTTGACATGGTACCTGCAAGATGCAAACAGGTAAAAAAGTCTGAGGACCTCATAATGCAAGGATATCATAGTTGTTAATTGACATCTCCCCCCCCCACACCATATCTGCATAACTTATCTGAACACACACACACATCAATGGGTATGTTTACACCAAACCTACTGTTGGGACATACATCCTACTGTGCAACAAATATTGAAATGTGTTTCTATTCATGTTCCATGTTGAAACTCTATCATTGGTGGCCTGTTGCTAACAATGTAACCTGCATGCAATTGTAATGGCCACTGTGGTTCCATATATGCATGTGTTCTGTTTGCTTTGCAGCTGTTCTGAATCTAGTGTTTTGGGTAACTGGGAATATGTATGCATGCTGTTGTAACTAATCCTAGATTGTGTTGACTATTACTACCCACATATGTTCTAAACCTGCAACACAATAGCATGTTTGGGAAGGCTTTTCCCAGCAGAACCACCTCTCCCACCTTATCTGGCCATGGCACCAGGCCACAGCATGTCTGGGACCCAACCCACGACCTCCTCATCTGCTGATCCTGCGCTACATTCAGGTGGAACCACCTCAGGGGATGGGGCCTGTCCCCCCCCCCCGGGAGCACGCACAGACAGGATCCTGTAACCTAAAATGAGGCCCAGGGTCTGATGCATAGGGAGCTCTGCAGAGAATTGTGGGATCTGCTACACCACATTGAGGCCCTCTTGATGCACGTAGAGGTTCAGCCTACCCCTCCTACTCTGCCCCCAGCACAGCCACCTTCAGGGCCGTGAAGGTGCAGTGGTAGACCTAATTCCCACTGTTTCTATTTGGGGGCTCATGGGCTTCCAATTTCCAAACACCCCTCCCTGTCCAAGGTATTTACCCACCACATGTGTCATATACTGCCCCTGTATGCTGTCTTGTCTGTCATGTCTGTCTTCCGAACCAACCTACCTCCCCATATATACCTACTATCCTTCCCTAACATCTCACTCTCGCCTTAACACAAAAAGGGCAAACTGTTACCAACACAAATGCCACACCATACATAACTGTCCATTTTGCACCCACTTACAACTGCTTATGGGTGCCTTAATCACTCTGTATCCAACAGCCCTTGTTCTAGCCAGCAAATACATTACTCTGAATGCTGCTGGTTTGCTGTCTCCAGAAACACACTCTTTTATTTCCCCTTTATATCCCTTGATTCTGTTTTGTGATTGTTCGGATGGGCAGTGTCTTGCTCACATGCCTTCCTGATATAAAATATAATGGTAAGTTATGTTGTAAAATGTAGGCTTTTATCTACATAATGTCAGACCCGTATGATATCTTTCTTTTCCTACACTCCTTGCAGGAATAAGCATGAATCAGCAAGGTTGTTTTGAACTATTGAATTTGGTCCATTGCTGCTTATGTGAAGGGTGGGCTTTGGAAAGAAACAGCAGTACAATTACCATCCTGTTCAACTTGATATACCAGAAACACTTGTTTGATTTGCTGCCAAAAAATGCATCATCATCCCTTTTGGGGAGAGTGACATCCCCACAAATTATCACATTGATGATAAGGTACGAAGCATGCAATCATTTGTGAATAACTTGGGCACCCAGCTTGATAGCAACCTGACTTTTGACCACCATATTGCCTCTGTTGTACTGAAAGTTTTCTACATGGCCCACCTCATTAATAAGGGTATCTCATCCAGTGACAAGGTGGTCATAACATCCCTATATTCTTCCCTTATAAGACCCATTATTGAGTACAATGCCCCTTTCAGCATGTACCTGGCAAAGCACATGCAGCAGCTGAAGAGATCACAGAGATTCCTCAACCATAGAATTCAGGGCCTTAAACATCTAACCTACACATATAGGCTAAAAGCCCTGTCCCGCTACTCAGTCTCCTACAGACTCCTTAGAGGTGACCTCTGTCTGGCATACAAAGCAATCTCAGACCCCACTCTGATGGGACTGCTGCATAGCCGCAAGTCAAGCTCCACTCGAGTAACCCACATGTGTGATCTCAACCTGGTCTGTGATATCAATAGGACTTGTTGGCAGGATAGATTTGTGTCCCAGAGACTCCCCCTTTTGTGGAATAGAGTTCCTCTCCATGTAAAGCAGAGTAACTCATTAAACCTTTTTAAACGCAACCTGGATAACTGGATGTGGAACAGAAAATACACCCCTGAGATTCCACCTGTGTCCCTGCTGGGCAGTGGCATAGGGTTCTGACTTGTTGGAACACGGGCTAAATTCTAGGCTAAGCTTGTAAGAGCCTCAGGGCCAATAGCCTAGTAACTTCCTATGATCCTATGAGAAAATAATTGATGTCTGAATGTGCGTTATGTAATGTTATTGCAGTATTCAGAATTCTGGTTTAAACAGCTGTTAAAATATCTTGAGCAGATTTTGTACAGCAGCTTGTTGAACTGCACAGGAACTTGAGTTTGGTATTTTTTTAAACAGGCTGAGATGATTGCATGAAGGAGGCTTTTTTAAGTAATGATAAAATTTAGTTTTGGAGAAACAGAACAGTTAGCTTGAACTTATTGCTTTCTACAGAGGTAAAAGAAAGCAAAGATGGAATTGTAATGTCTGTATACTTCAACTAGATTCATAACCTCTGTGAAAAGCTACTAAATAGATCTTATGTCTCTGGATACATAATGCATTTTGTCCTAAAAACACATTTAAGCTGTTGCTTAGTCTCTTGTAAGCAATATTTTATTAATGCCTGTGTTGTTATGGGTAAACTGTTATTGTGAACTTTTAAGGTGACATAGGAAGAAATGGACATCTGGGAGCCTGTATAAATTGGATTTGCAGGCTATTGAAAGGCCAAATATGCTGCAAGGCATATGTCTCTTGACCACAGAGAGGATATAAATATAAATTTTGTAAAATTGACTGCTTGTGCGCAGAAACCATAATTTAAAGAATAATGCAGTGTTCAAAGTAATTTGTTTAGTTGTATAAATACCGTGTGTAAAGGTTATGAATGTATTTTCACAATTACTTTCAGTTTAATGGAGCGTGCAGTTTTAGACACTTTATTTATTTTATTTTCTTTGTTTGCATTTTTTTAACCAGGGTAGAGCACTGATTCCCAGGGACCATTTTCAGACTCGGTCTGGAAACTCTTCCTGGTTTGGTGAATTGCTCAGAGCAACACAGTTTGGCAATGAAGGCTAAATGAATCAAATCCTGGATCAGTGAACCAATGGAAGCAGCTCCTTAATCCTCTGCACCAACTGCTAAACTATAGTATTAATTATAAAGAAACTATGACTGCCTAGCTACTTAACATAAATGTTAAGTGTAGCTTGTACGTCAACCTGGCAGCTTAAGTAAATTACATGAAAACATCTTTTAAAGAAGAATTTTGACGAACGTGGAGGATGTATCATATCTTTTAAATATTAATTTTGATGAATATGAAGGATGTAAATGAATGTTGGTGCTATGTATTTTAAGGCAATCTTTAACATATCTGCGTGTGTGGGGGAGGGACATGAGAAATAAGAAATAATGAAAACAAGAAGCTTTATGAGCTGTACTGGGGCAGCACAGTAGGTAGCACTGATACCTCCAAGCAAGAGGTTCTCTGGTTTGGTTCTCAGCTGAGGTGCCTTATGTGTGAAGGCTGCATGTTCGACATGGATTTGTGTTGGTTTTCTGTGGGTGCTTGTGTTTCTTTTCACATTACAAAGACATGCAATAGGAAGATTGGTGTCTTTAAAAATTGCCTGTTGGGCTGTGTATGTGTATTTGTGTGTGAGAGATATGGAAGAAAAACCTGGTAATCTGCTTCTGTTTTCCCCCCTTGCCTAGTAATCTTTCTGGATGGCAGTGTTTATTCATGGGGTTCCTGTAGGAGTCAGTAGTGACTCCTAAGCATGGCTGGATCAGCTATACTGAGCATGACATTGTCATTTGTGGCAGCCTTTTAGTGTATGTGTTTGCAAAACCTACTTAAGTGTAAACTGTGACAGCGGTTCTGTATATTTACTGTGTTGAATAGCCATTAAGTTACCAAAAGAAGTTGTTGCTGCTTTGCATAAAGTAAGTGTAAACTAAGAAAAGGTGGTGGAAAAGGGAGACTGACAAGTTTGTGTGTCAGAGATAAGCACAACCTTATCTGTACTACTGTTACTTTTCATATTATTATTATTATTATTATTATTATTATTATTATTATTATTATTATCATCTATCATCATTATTTTATGATTGAGAATTGTAAAGCACCCCAAAGTACTGTAAAACACATCACACTTGCATTACTTCATTAGTCACTGTATCATGTTGAACACTGACATCATTAACAAAACAGTAATAAGGTTTATTTAGGGAAATAGAAAAGAGGATCTGACTGGGTTATGTGACATAACTGATTTACTGCCTCTACCTAAGGTTACTCCTTTCATGGGAGCACTTACAGACTTGCATATACCATTTAGACATACTGACATGTGGGTATGCATTAATTCCTTGCATATCATTATAGACATGTAATATCTGGACTGCCTGAATATGATAACTCACTCATTCAAGATTTCATTTATGGACTTTTACTTAGTTGGATTGCTTGAAATAGGTGGTATTTTTTCCTCAGTACAGTCTTCTCTAATAGACTAGCTAGTAGTTTCCTAACAACATACAGCTTATATGAATGTATATGTATGAATGTATTTATGTATGTATTTATTTATTTTGACATTGGTAGCCCAGGTATGCCATCACTTTCACATGAAGGTTGAAATGACTGCTTAATGTCTCAGTACAGCAAAGGAGTGTCATAATTAAAATAACTTATTTCTAACTATAGAAGGTTGCTGTAGGTAAATAGTGCAATGTTATGCATTTTTAATGCTTTTGTATGATATAGGCTTTCTGTCATATATTTCACAGTTCTGTCTTCATTCAAAACATTTTGCAGGATACATTTTTTTTTTTTGTTTTTTTCTCCAAACATCTTTATTAAGTTTTCACATATGACAAAGGCAATCATACAATTATATAAATGAAAGACATACAAATTGATACCAATTTAGTTGCAAACAGTTTACATCATAGACATAATTGAAATAACTGTAGTTAAAACATTATGCATCACTTATAAGCCATCTAGTCATTGTCAGTTAAGCATTATAAAGCTCATTCAAATCCTGCCTCTTAAACCTCGTTCCTGCTCTGCATATATTGTTCCCACAATTCCTGTTTTTTGGTGCTTCTTTTTTCTAAAGATCCCAATTCCAGTTGTTTTATCTCTGTTACTGTATTCACTACTTCTAGTAAAGCTGGTCTAGACTTTGATTTCTATTTTCTAGTAATTGCTTTTTTGGCAGCCATCATAATTAGACTCTGCAAGGCTTTACTATGTCTAGGCAATTCCGAGTCTGTAGCATAACTCAAAACAATCATCTCCCCAGTCAGTCCAATCTGCTAATCCAGCATCTCTGACAGAGCAGTCTGCAGGGAATCCCTAAAGTCTCCTAGCTCATTACACTCCCAAAAAATATGTTCCCAGCTACCTCTTTCTTCCCCATCACACCTACAATATTTCCTATCCACCTAAGGAAAAAATGTTTGGAGTCTACATGGGGTATAAAAATGGGTCTATATCAGTACAACAAAACAGCACATCACTGAATACTTGAACTTCTAACCACGAAATCTAAAAACATCAAAAGCTCAGGACAGCGAATTTTTCCCTGGGAAAAAATTCACTGTTCCGAGAAACACACACACAACACAAGCACACCAAAAAACAGCAATCCACACACATACACTTAAAATCCTACCTCTAACCCTACACTAAACTGTACATACAGTACTATCTATCTACTATCCTTAACCCAAACCCTAACCCTAAGGTCCATCACTATCGCACACTCACCTCACCCGCGCCCTAACTCACATACCCCGCTGTAACCCTAAAGTCTATCACTATCGCACACTCACCTCACCTGTGCCCTAACCCTAACTTACATACCCCACCTAACCCTAAAGTCTATCACTATCACACACTCACCTCACTTGTGCCCTAACCCTAACTCACATACCCCGCCCTAACTCTAACGTCCACACAATCGCACACTTACCTGAACCCAACCCGTAACTTTCCACCACAGTGCTGAAAATAGTGAAGTCACAGAAATGGACAACAAAATTCTTTCCCTAGGAAAAAATTTGGTTATCTGCAGCTTCGCTATTTTCAGCATTTGCTGTTTTTGGTTCGATATTAGACCATTCAAAGTATTAACACTTCGATGATCTAATATAGACCCTATAAAAATACCTATGTAAACACTTACTGGCAAAGATCCTAAATCTTCTAGACTTTGCTGCATATTTGGGAGATATACATATATCCCCCATTGTCTCTTTGTGAATTGTTTATCCAGTCTCTCTTCCCAATTCTTTCTAAGCTCCTCTGATTGATTCTTATAATTATCATGCAATATTTTATATGTTTTACTGATACATTCTTGATAAGGATCATGACTTTTTGGTGGTGTGTTAGTGTACATTTAAGTGAAGAAACTGATTGCTTGGTTTGAGTAGGTTTTATCATCTGCTAATTTACACCAGAGAAACATCTACAAATATCAGTTTATTTCCAGTTAGTTCTTTTCCTTCTCTGCTTTTACTTCCTCTTGTTCTGCTTTCTGTGTGGGTAGCTTTCAGCATTTCATTGCAGCCAAAGCTACTGTTTTGTTGACATACAGATTTCAAAACTGAATACTTGTTTTTTTTCCTTGATGCATTTTGCCTTCACACTTGCTGTCACACCTTTCAGTATTGGAGTTGAGCCATTTGTTCTGTCATGGTGGTGGGACCCCAAAACCATGGGCTGAGAGCCTTCTGTAGGGGATGGTCATTCAGGCATACTTGCTGTGAGGGTATTTACAATAGCTTTAACCCCCACCCCTTGTTGGAGGAATGTGTGGTTCACATCACTGCTGAAGCCCACAATGCCTTCACTGTGCTGCTGGTAATAGTAGGGTTAGCATGGTGATGAGTTCATAAATTTTAAATGACACACTCTGCATATGCAAGGAGATGCATCTGTTAATGTCTGTGGATATATCTCCAGACTAGCCCTACTCTGTGTCACCAATCCTAAAGCCAAACTGACATGATGTGGGGATAATACAATAACTACAAAGGATATACTGAAGAAGTAGGAAATAAATATACTTAAAGACCATGGGGGAAATGCACTACAGTGCTGTGACACTGCATGCTGTGGTGCAAAAGGCAAGTAAAATGTCTGTACCACTTTAAAAATAAGCTGCCTGCTTCTCTACTAGTATAGCAGCAGGGCATCTGTACCTCTACAGTCTGATTTTATGGCAGAGCCTGCACTATGCAGCAGTATCATCTCTGAGGGACAAGATGATGTCACCAGCAGGCAGCTGTTCTCTTCCCTGGGAGGATGTGGACACTGTGCTGTTTCTGCGTCTGCTCATGGAGCCCAGGAACTTCACCAGAAGCAGCAATAACAAAAGAGGGGTAAGGGGTATGATGTAACATTGTGTAAGCAGAGTGGAGAAGTGCACACCGCACATGCCTGACATTATTGCACATCATTTGTTCTAGAAGCCACCTTTGAGAGACCACTGCTCTTTGAAAGCTCCCAACCCTGGTTATGTAATCACTATATTCAGAACCTGCTATCTGGTCCTTAGTACAAACAGCTGAAAGAGTCTGACCCCTGTAAAGATGAGAAATGTAATCAGTTTTTAAAAATAATTAGCAGTAGTTAGGTGTTAGGTGAGCAGTGAAACTGTGGGACAGCTGAACTGATTTCTTTGGTTGGGAGTTGATTATGAAGAGCATAAAATAAAATAAGATATATTGTGGTTGTCCTCTCTGATCATCACAGTAAAGCTTTCCACTGTCAGAGCCATTAAGCCATTCCTTCATTCTACATATAAATGAAATTTTCATTTTCGTCTTTATCCAGATGAACTCTATTTCAGAATGCTGTCAGTTTTATGCTATGATATGACGCACTCTGCATTTAGTCTTTTTGAGGAGTAGTTATCCAGATACTGTAAATCTTCTGCCAGACCATTTCTCACTTTGGAATGCTTATCAAAAGGAGATACCCTTCTCTTAGCTGCCATGCAGATTGTATATGACTTTTGTATTGTCTGCTTCATTCTCAAAAAATGGTTACCTATTAATTGTTAGTGTGGAGAAGTGAAGGTTTTCCATTTCCGAGCCAGCAGTGCTGACCTCACGCATATAATCTAGGATTATAAAGTCTCATCTCTGACATGAGCTCATTTAAATCCATGCACAGCATCTGACTTCTGGGATGTCTCATATAAGCTCTGGTCCCCTTTCTATAGATATATAGCTTATCAGCTCTTGCCATGCAAACATGCTGATGACTAGTTCTAAGGGAGCTACTTTGATTTCAGAGAATCTCAGACACGTTACGTTACTCAGCCTCATCTCATCATTTACTCTGCAGCAACAGAATGGTTTGGATGGACAGGTATATCTCCCAGAGGATACCGCTGTTGTGGAACAGACTTACCATTCATATATAACAGAGTTCATCCCTGTCCATATTCAAGTGCAACTCTGACCCGTGGATGGCAAATGGAACATTTACCCAGGACTGTCCCCCATACTGTTAATGGACAGAAGCAGCTCCTAAATGCTTTATCCCATACATGGGTCCTCTCAAATTATCTATGTTATCATCCCAGTTATTCTCATTACAGTATTTATTGACCATGGGATGGGTAAGCTAGCCCAGTACTTAACTATGAACCTGTATTAATCCTGCTTTGTCTGAGGCTCAGATTTCTAGTTCAGCTGCTTTGCTTCACCTCTTTTAGTCTGTTCAGTAGAGGAAGAATTTTTGGGATGGTATGAACTGTGTCCAACTTCTACTCTGCCCTCCCCCAGATTCCCTGACCATGTTAAGAAAACTTGTTTAAGCAGAAACGTAATACATTTTTAATGAGAATTATCATCATGTTCTGCTTAGACTGGAATATGGGCCTTGTTCCAACTGAAAATGTGAATATGTATATCAGAAGGATGAAAATGTTGGAACTCTACCTAGTATTAAATTCCTTTCATTCACTTTTGAAACCTGTTGTTCTTCAGGTTGCTACAGTCAATGCCTCATTGATAAGCTGACTGAACAAAAAGAGTGAGAGGCATCCCTACATAAGCTAGAAGTCAAAATATGGCAACAGGTTTTGTCTGTCCATATCCCTTCTCATTTGAATGCCTAGCAGATACTTGGCAGAGAGCTGTCACTGTCCTGTGAAGGATCATGAAGCAAATACAGAATAAAACACTAAGCTACAAATCACAGGCAGAAGTGAAGAATAAGTAAGGCCTGTTTTTCCGCCCGCTGTCTGGGAACTTTGACCGTAGTCATCGATGGCTATCATTTTGGGAAAAGAGCTTCAGTGGTAAAGTGCTTGAGAGTATTGCAAATAACATTTCCCAGATAACATTATTCACTCCATTCACTCCATTCTAAAATTAAAACTAGTAAAAAAAAATCAAAAACTATTATACTAAATTTAACTGCTCCATGGCAATAAATAAACGAGCATCTAAAATGACTAAATAATAATAATAATAATAATAATAATAATAATAATAATAGTAATATGGGTGAATCTCTTAGATTTCTCCCTTTTTCCTTCAAACGAAGAAATAACTAAAAAAATGTAATTATCAGGTGACCATTCTCAAAACAATTTCCTGGAATAATAATAATCATGATAACTACAAAGTCTAATTTACATACATATGGAAGGCGAGAGTAACTTAAGTCTCACTAGTGAGAGTTTTTGTAGTTTGGAGAAGAAACTTTTTAACACAGTTCTGTCCTTAAGAAGGGCCCCTCTTTGCTCTACAATATTTGAACTTCAAAGTAGTATAAACAAAGCTAAAGAAACAGTACTGGATATGGAAAGTCATGTAAAACAGCATGAAGACAGACTTTCATCTTTATAGGATGGCTGCAGCAACATGCTGCCTGAGGTGAGCTTTCTTGGTGGAGCACTGGACTTATTTAAAGCAGCAACTTTATCACTAAGGAGATATGCAGTCGAAAAAGCATAATAAGGGTTTAAGTGAAGAATGCATACAAGTGTGTAATGATGAACAACTAACAGACGTGTAACAAAACATTTAAATAAAGGTGGATTTTGACACTTTTGATACCAAATTTATTATTAGTTGCACTTTCTGTAAAACCAGCTTTTATAGATGTTCCGCTAATAAAGCTTCTAAAACCTGACTGTGACTTTTTATCGGTTCATAGGTTCATAGGTAGGTACTAGGCTATCGGCCCAAGGGCCTACGTAAGCCTAGTCAGCAAGGTTCTCTGGCTTACGCCAACCAAGAAAGTTATTTTCCTGTGCCACTGTCGAGCAGAGACACAGAAGTGATCCCCGGGGTGCATTTCCTATTTCCCATCCACTCATCAAGATTTTTGTTGAAGAGTGCTAATGAAGAACTTTGCTTGACATAGATGGGTAGCCTGTTCCAGAGTATGGGAAGTCTCTGGGACAGAAATCTATCCCTCCAGCATGTCCTGTTTATTTTGTTGACAAGGTTTAGGTCCCTAGAGCATGTAGCTTGGAGGAATTGGGATTTCTTTAGGTGTAGCATGTCCAACAGCTCTGGGTTTGACATAGCTTTATATGTTAGGCAGAGATCACCTCGGAGTAGGTGATATGCTACGGAGTAAAGCTGGAGTTTTTTGAGATGGTCAGTGTAGGGCATTTGTTTGAGGCCAGTAATCCTCTTTGTGAGGTACTTCTGTGGCCTTCCCAGCTGCTGCAGATGTCTTGTGAGGTACATTCCAAAAGGGGTATTGTACTCTATAATGGGTCTAATGAGTGTCGAGTAGAGGGGAACAATGACCTCTTTTTTCCTGGATGAGAACCCTTTTATGATAAGGTGTGCCACATAGAAGGACTTCTTGACTACTGTGGCAATATGACTATCAAAGGAGAGACTACTGTCCACCTGGGTCCCAAGGTCTCTTATCACACATTCGGTGTTAAGTAGATTGCTGCCTATGTGGTAGTTCATGGATACAGAGTTTTTACCAAAGGGGGTGACACTGCACTTTTTGGCATTGAGCTTGAGACCATGGCTCTGACACCAGGCATCTGTCTCAGCGAGGCCCTTCTGTAGGATGTCCACATCATTTGGGGGCTTGACTATGGCTCCTAGTTTGCAGTCATCTGCAAACTTCATTAGCCAGAGGCTCTTTTGTGTTAGCCTGTACTTCAGAGAAGTAGATACTAAACAGGAGAGGTCCCAGGACGGAACCCTGTGGTACTCCACTTGTCACTGTTTTGAGGTCAGATTTGGAGTCTGCAACCTTTACAGTGTGGGTTCTGTCAGTGAGCCAGTTGGCAACCCATCTTATGACTTAGGGATTTATACCTAGTTTAGTGAGTTTAGCTATAATTCCAGAATGGGGGATGGTGTCGAAAGCCTTGGCAAGGTCAAGATAGGCTGTGTGAACCATCTTACCCTCATCTACGGCTTTGGTGACTGCCTCAAAGAAGTTGATCAGATTCAGGAGGCATGATCTGCCTTTCACAAACCCGAACTGGGTGGGATCCAGAGTTTGGAGGTTACCAATTTCTTTGTTTATGAGTTCCATGATCATATGTTCCATGGCCTTGCAGACCAGACTCGTCAAGCTAATAGGTCAATAGTTCCCGGGATCAGTGGTGGCTCTCCCTTTGTGTAGTGGGATAACTGTTGCTGTGCGCCATTTAGTGGGCACAAAGCCTGATGTGAGGCTATTATTGAACATGGTGCTTAAGTGGGGATCCAGTTCGTTCTGAAGTTCGTGTAATACGCAGCCTGGGATGTTGTCCGGCCCATGGATGCTGTGTTTTTGGCTTTAGAGAGTGCAGCTTTTACCTGTGTAGTTGTGATTACAGAAACTCTGCTTTCTTCCTGTATAGATATGGGTCCTTTAGGGGCTGAGGGGGGGTAAAGTTAGCACTGAGCCTATCTGCCAGGATGTTGGCAATATCATTTGGTTCTGTAATTTTCGTGCCGTTGTGCTGTAACTCAGAGCAGATCTGGGTGTTTCCATCGAGATTCTTGACATAGCTATAGAATGCTTTGTGGTTGTCCTTAGAATTAGTGTTGATTTTGTTTTGATAGCTAGCTTTGGAGGATCTTATAAGGGATCTCAGCTTCTTATTGAGGCTGACCAGGGAGCTCCTCCACTGATGGGATTTTATTCTCTTTTGCAACAGTTTCTTCCTTCTGTTGTACAGCTTGTTTATGGCAGGGGACCACCAGATTGGCTTCCTTTTTTTGGAGGATAGCATCTTGGCTCTGTTTGGGATAACACGATCCATGCACTTGTGTAAGTGCTTATAGAGTGCATTTATGTAGGATTCAGCAGTTGTAACTGTATTGTCCATCTGCATGGGTGTCATGAAGTTCACCACTTCTGTCTTAAGAAGCATGAAGTTGGCTTTGGCGAAATTTTTTTACCGTGGTTTCCTTAATGGGGGGTAGGGGCGGAATGTGGATATCAAGGGTGATTAGCTTATGGTCGGATCGAACCAACGAGGAGTTGACTTCAGGTGTGGAACACTGGTCACTAATGTTGGTAATGACTAGGTCTAGGATATTGTTGCCCCTGGTGGGGGTGTGGATAAGCTGATCCAGGGCATTGGAGTTTATGAATTCCAGAAAGCGTTGAGCTAAAGAGTTGGTACACGAGTAGTTTTCTCAGTTAATGGTGGGGTAGTTGAAGTCACCCATTATTAGGGTGTTTGGATGAACCCTAATATTTTCCAGTACATCAAGAAAAGAGGAGTGGGGATCCTGGGGCATGGTGGGGGATCTGTAGCAAGCTAGCTACAATTTGGATTGCAGTTTTGACCAGAGTTAGTTGCACTTGGATAACCTCGGATGCATTATGCTGTGCAACTAGCCTGGAGGTTTGGATATCCTTAATGAATATGGACACACCTCCGCATTTGGTGTTTTGGTCCAGGTTACATGGCCGAAAAGTGTGATATGAGTTATAGCCTGGTAGTGCAGGGGTGCTCTCTGGAGCCTTGAACCAGGTCTCAGTCACTGCACAGATATCAATGTTCTCCATTTTAAGGAGTGCCTCGAGTGAGTGCATTTTGAGATTTAGACTTCTAGCATTGAGTAGCATTACCCCTCAGTTTTTGCTTGCCTTAGCCAGTATCTGGAATCCCAGGAATGACAGGTGCAGGCCATCTGTGGCAAAGCATCATGGTCTGTTGACCATGTCATCCCAAGCAGACAGATACTGGATCCCCTTCGAATGACACTAGAAGCTTAGCCAATTGTTGAAGTCAATCATTTTGTCCTTGTACTGCAGTATCATTCTGGGCAATGGCAGAATGCTACTCAGGGATAGGGTCATACTTGCCTGGGCTGCAAGACCGGAGAGCTCTTCCATGTCTCTTTTCATGTAGTCCAGGCAGGTACATCTCAGGTCATTCACACCAACATGGACAATGACAGAGTCATATTTGTACTTGTTGTGGAGTGACCTGAGTGCGTGGGTTATGTGGCGGATCCTGGTACCCGACAGGCAGCTGACAGTAACCTTCTCCTTGTTTAGCCTGGTGAGTGGGACATCAGTGTGACTGACTATAGAGTCACCTATGACTAGTGTGTTGGGTACGTTGTTTTTCCTTATTGGCTGTGGTTGAGTGGCACACTGACTCTGTGGGCTATGTGTCATTTGGGTTGTGTTGGGGGATGGAGGTTGCTAGCATTTCTGCTTTGGAGGTCTCTGTTGCTTAGACAGATTAATATTGAGAGCCTCCGCGAATGTTTTTGTGTTACTATGTGTGGATTTTGGTGGTGTAGATTTAGTGAGACTATGTGATGAGTGTGATGTGGTGCAAATGTTTACCTTCTCGTCATGACTGTCAAGTTCAGTCTTGGTTGGAGAGAGCTTTACCTCCAGTTTGACTAGATAAGTGCATCACTCACAGGTTGTAGTGTTGGGTGGTAGGAGGAGAGGGTTGTCTGTGTACATGAGGTAATTTCTACATTGCCTCAAGATGCCGAGATTCATTCATCATTCTCAAAGGATATACTTGATACAAAGACTTGCTATAAGGAAACCGATTGATAGAGAGGTATTTTTTTGTTCTAAAATTGATATGACCCAAATTAATATTCTACTACTTTTACTCTTATCAAATAATAATTTATTGTGCATCATCAAGTTCATCAGACCTGACAGTATTCAAACCATGATTAACCTTTGCTTCCCTTTTTCAGCAAAAGAGAGTGCTCTGGATTGTGTGACTGAATTCCCATAATGGCAAATAACCAATAACTTCACTGTATTTAAGGCAGATAGCTTCCAAGACAAACTACTGATATGGTTTTTACACATCCAGGAATGATTGCCTAATAAAGATCAAGTAGAATTCTGCAGTATGTAACTTAAGTCTCATCTACCTACAAGCATCCAATGATTAATATATATATATATATATATGTATATATATATATATATATATATATATATATATATATGTATATGCATACATACATACATATGCATGCATGCATTTATATTTTGAATGTTAGGGAAGTGAAATGTCTACTAATTAAATGAAATGACCTTAGTTAGAATAGTTTAGACTTTAACCATGCAAATTCTGCCTAAGGTGGGCTTCCTTAGTGGAGCCCAAGAATGAGATAGCTTTTATGCAGTGCGTGTTTGATAATGGTAAAGGCAATGGAAGTAGAGACATTACATACCTGTTCTGAAGCTTCAGTTCAGCTATATCATAATGCTTAGCCTGCATGATACCTGAATTTGTAGTTTCTGACTTGGTGTCATTACAGCTTAATCAGATAAGAGAAACAAACCGCTAGTGGTGGGGTCATCTTTTTATTGAATATGGTCATCACTGTAGTAATGTGTCTAGGCCTAGGAGGGTTTTCAAATATATGGTTATATGATTATCATGGTCTAACATCACGGGTGGAACCCAGGCAATAAATAAGATTCAAAAGTAACAGTAAGTAACTAGAAATGCAGTAGAGATTCATGTCCAGCAGAGATCACTTAACTTTAGGATATCTTAAGGTTATGTATGAAGATGGGTGTTTGTGTAAGCAATCTGGTGATATGTGTGTTATGGGATAGCATAAAACAAAAATGCATTTCCTAATTCATGTTAGTCCTAGACAAACTGAGGTTTATATGCTCCCTACCTGTATGTGCCCTTTTCCCTTTTAAACTCCCTAATTATTCAGCATAATGTCAGATGGATTGAGAAGTGTTGTCTTTGGCTAAGCTTGCATAGCATATTGCAGTACAGGGGATACATGTATGCTACACCCAATATGAAGGATGTAGACATAAAACTAGTAAGATATTGGTTACACTTCTGTTACCCCCAATATCTCTCTGAGTGAAGTTTGCACTGATTAACTATAGCACCCACTTTAAATGATGACACAATAATGATTTAAAAACATGTCTGCATTGTACTGGTGGGCCAGTCGCTGAGAGTGGCTGAACTGTACTTTTGAGTTTTGTAATTCTAGAAAGTCAGTACTCCAAAATCTTAAAAATTGTTGAAGAATTTAGCAAAATATCTAATTATAAACTTTATATGGATAAATCACCTTTATTCACAGTTAAGAATATTAACCCATTTAACATATCCAACCTCTCAACAAAAATAACATTTAATTTCAACAATTAAAATATCTTGGGGTTAAGAACAAGCCTGACTTAACTTAATTTACTTATACAAATATGGATGAAACACATATCAATATTAAAGATGATCTTGAGGTCTGGTATAAATTTGAATTTAGTCTTCCTTTGAAAACAAAATGTGCATTTAATGAGTTTGTATTATGGCAACTACTAGATTATTCAGATATGGTCATCAAATTAGAACCTTTAGGCTTCTCTAAATTTCCTTTGTTAGAAAAGTTGCACCACTAATAAGAATTAATATGTTTCCAAGAATCTTCCATTTCTGTAATAACGCAGTCTCCCATGTACCCAAATAAATGCTTATCTCATTAAGTTTAATGACGTCTAAATGTTATGAAATAATACTTTGAGAGTTAGTTTAGATAAACATCTTTATATAGGAACATAGTTTGAAAATTCTAGATATCAGAATCTTTTATTTGGCATCAAGAGTAATCGGGTTACTGTCCATATCAAGTTACTATTCTCCCTTATATAAGTAAGTCCCACTGTGGAAATTTGCTGTTAGAACACAACTTTTGAAGGGGAATATTTCTTTGGAAGTGATATCATTTCTAGACAGAATGCCAAGGCAAATGTTTTTCCTTCCTGCTTATCTTAAATTATTAGTTCTAGATCATGATCTTCTTTTAAGAAAGAATTGATGTATTTAATGAGTTAATATTATGACAGTATTATTAGGTCATCCAAATATTGCCACTAACTCAGAACCTTTAACTCTGTATAAATTTTGTATGCTGCAAAAAATGCATTTGTTTACCTTAAATGGTAATCAGTATATCATATCAAGTCAAGTTATGAAAAACAATTAAGATCAGATCTTAATCCTCCTATCTTTTGTTTATCCTGATTAGGGTAGGTGTATTAATGTTCTTCCCCTTGTTCGCATGTAATTGTGAAAATTTATTTTGTCTCATCTTGGATGGGGTATCACAGGAAAATTTTTTTTTCTGTTTCATACACTATAGTAATCAACTCTAGTTACTACTGTACACAAACATTTCCAACTACTGGGTTACACTTTTGAAATATATAAGTTCCTTTCCACTTGAGACAATGTGGTGCCGAATGCATATAAAAAGCTTCCATATCCAAATTCATGCACCAGCAGTTTATGTTACTTAATAATGCCCACTTCCTGTCATAAATTACCAAGTATGGGCAAAATATATAACTCATTGTGCAATATATATGAAGGCTGTTCAGTCACTGATTTATTTTATATATTTTAACAGTGTAGTTCAGTAAAATATATTTAAAGACACCAAGCAGTAAATGGCATCCAGGATTATAGATGGTTCATTTGTCTTCAAGCCATACAATGTCTTAGTTATTCCAAAGAGTAATATATTCTAATGTGCTTTGTCTCAACTTGTATAAAATTATCTTGTAGTAAAATATTGGTTAAAGATAGAAGAGGTATGTTCAGTTTTGTAGACGTCTTACATTGAATTTTGTTTGAAAGCAGTGAAATTTACACAGAAATTCAAGGTAATTTAGAAAAGAATTGTTGTGGTTCAGAAGCTCTGGGCTAATTAATAAATTACTGTATGTGTAGTGTGTGTGACAACTTGTGATGACATTGTAACACTGTCTCTATTTGCTAGTCCTTCAAGGCTATGCCATGCTATAACATTCAGAAAGTAAAATTTTCAAGTAGAGTATTTTGATTGATATTTGATAACATCTTAAGTTATGATTCTACACTTCATTTTTTTGTGCTAATAAGTTGTTTTCTTTACAATTTTAAGAAGCACTTGCAAATGATGTTAGCGGGACTGCAGCCCTTATAGGAACAGTTATGTGTCTTTTTGAATATGGAGTATACTTTATGGACTGTATGACATTTTCAGATATTTTATTCAGATGTTCTATCTGCAGAGTCTAGTTGTCCATAAGAAATTGTAACTACTAAGAAGCCATTTACCAGTGGCGGCTGGTGACTTCAAATCAAAGGGGGGCTGCAGGAGACAGCTGAATGGGTGGGGGTCAATGGGAATGGGTGTGACCAACTAGAAAGGGGAGGAGCTATGCTCAAAACCACAAAAACTTTAATTAAATACGCTGTCCTGGGTGCCAAACCATCATTATGGGAGTCCAATCAAGACAAAATGAAGTGTAGAAGAAAAAAATATATATTTCAATCCATTGGCTGCATGACAGCTTACTTAATATCTAGATGGAAGCAAAAAGGATGTGAGGCATGAAAAAATAAATTACTTTTTAAACACATTACTGGAATGCCAGCCAAAATCAAGTATAAGAAAAACAAGCAGCACTTAACTCAAATCACTTCTCCATGCACTCCAGTTCTAATTATAATTTATATTCAGCTTTATGAAAGTACCAAGTTACATGCTGAAAGTAGCAATCTCTGTGATACCCTCACTTGTAAAAATGTTTCTTATCCAAAAAAGACCTGCTGCCTGACAACTATCTACTTGTTTCATGGGGAAAACATGATCAAAGTAAAAAATGAAAAGCAAACAAGAAACAAGCTCAACATATATTGCTTAAAGGATTACTGCACAGCATATGGACCACGCATGATAGACTGGCATTTTGTTTAGTTTGCAGGTAAAGCCTGTAATGAGCTTAACATAATCCAATCCTGGCCTTTATTACAAATACTGTCATATGCATTTCAATACCCAAGGCTTATACATTATCTAGTTATGTAAGTATTCTCTGCATGGCAACAGCAGAAAGGCTTTCAATGTTGGCAATACTGCTTCTTAAAACTTACTTGCATCTTACAATATCAGACAAGCTTACCTGATGGTCATTAAAGCACTGCTACTTAAACACAGAGCAAAAGGCACTTTCTGAGTAATAATAAGCATATATCAACAGTATAAAAATGACAGAAACCAGAACATTCTGCAAAATCAATGACAGATGAAAAACTACTGTAATACTTGTGTTTACCTTGGATGGGGGGGGGGATAGTCTGCACATTTACACTGCATAGCTGCTCCTTGCCTTGCTTGGACACATCCAGAGTCACTACATGGGGGAGTGGGGTGCAACAAGTTTGTCACAATTTGAAATGTCTCTGGCTGACTGCGATGGCCTTGACACATTTGTCATACCTCTCAACCTCAGAGCAAGAAATCTGGACAAAGCCATACATAGAAGTGGGACAAAGGCCCCAAAATAAGGACAATTTTTAAATATTGCTCTTATAAACTTAGAAAGATAATAGAATAGTAGGTCTTGTATTAGTATGAATTTTCTGAAAGGTACGAAATCTGAAACTCAAATGTCTTTCATTATTTTCTAACTTCAGTCTTTAATGATTTGCCACTAATTTGCCAAAAAAACACAATTTTATGAAAAATGGACCAAAAATGTGATGCAAAAATATAAAATAGCCACACAATACAGCTGGGAACCGGTCATAGAAGGGACTCTTTTAATATTAGTACTGCTAACTTGAGCAGCTGACAAAATAAAAGAATCTACATGCATTTCTGAAATAAAAGTAATCTATAACTGATTATTACAGTTATTTATTAATTGTAAACCCTCCATGTTTTCTTCCAAAATTGCCATTTTGCAGAGGGATTATTAGGGGAAGAGCAACATTTTGAGCCAAAATCTGGAACAGTTGAGAGGTTTGGATATGCCTAGTAATTCTATAAAGCAATTTTATTTGCACGTACCTCTCAACCTGTTAATGCAGAAAATCAGGACAAGGCCAAATATATTGCGGGAACATACAAACACTACTAAAAATTGCTCTTGTATAAACTTAAGACAGTTGATAGAATAACAGGTCTTGCTTTAGCATACATTTTTCTGAAGGTTATGACGTAAAACTCAATGTCTGTCATTTAGTGACTTCATTCCTAAATGATTTGCCAGAAAACCACACATTTTATGAGGAACAAACCAAAAATAAGAAGCAAATATCTATTCATTCTGCAAAAATATGGACAGCTGAGAGGTATAGTTCAACCAGGGCTGTCTGAGTTTGCTGCCCTTCCCCTCTCAAAATCATGGTCGATTGGAACCTCCCCCCTGCAACCATTCCAGTGTCCCATTTCTTGGTTATTTTGCCCCATTTACCATAACCACTGTAATGTGCATACTGCTTTACTTCTGCAATGATTTGGATTTCATTTGAAAGTTTTATTTTGCATTTTTACAGCACAAACCCCGATAGATATCTGCTAAACAAAGCAATGCAGTCTCACATTGAAAACAGACTTAGCATTAAATCTTCTCTGCCCTTGAAACTCACATGCATTGAAACAGCATTGAAACCCACATTCAAAGAAAATACATTTTGCCAGTGGCAGATAAAGATTAACTTTGGGCTGTTTTCAAATTATAGGCCCCTTGAACACGAAACATACACATGCTCTTTGATACACCTTCCCAATTGTATTAAATTGTATTCCTTGTACAATACAGTACAGTTGTTAGAGGGCATTTTAAATTTATTGTTTTGAACATTAGTAAACAATGAAACAAAATGCATGCACCAATGACAAAACTGCCCAATTCAGAACATTTCCATCGTAAAAGTCTACTCAACCTTATACACTCCACCAGTATCAGTAAATATGCACAATCTCTGAAGTGTAAAAGTCATCTAAATAATTCCACATTAAAGAAATCTGTAACAATGAAGAGGTTGCTGCTAGCAAACAACTTTATATGTCATTGTTTATTCATCTACAAATAAAGTGCCTGTTGCACTTGAGGAATAAATTGCCTATGTTGCATGCATTAAAAAAAGTGATAAGCTAGTAATATCGCAATAGGGACTGTATGGCAAACTGATAAGAGGCTCATAGTTACTACTCTAGGTATCTTTGCCAAAAAGGACTGCAGCATCCACGCACTTTACAACACAGTACAGTATCAGCAATGCATCTATCTACTGTGGGAGTAGAACCCACAACCTTCTGCATCAAAAGCAAGTACACTACCTGTTGTGCTATTAACAATGCAAGCCGACTCAGAATAAGCAGCACTAAAGTTTTGTTCCCATGCAGCTCTCAGCTCCTTGTAAAATCTACTCGACACACAGTTGTATCTCTGAACTTTGCAGCACAAGAAATCTTGAAAAAGCTGAAATTTATTGGGGGGGAGGCAAAAGCCCAAAAACCAGGGACACATTTTAAACATTGCTTGTACAATATTGGAAAGTTGCTAGAATAAAATGCTGTGTTACTATCATACATTTCACTGCCACGTCTTTAACCCAGGGGACCCTGTGCAAAACAGTCAGAGAAACATACCACTATGCCAAATCAGCTGTTTTGTGAAAGAGAGGAAGACAAATGTAAATGGCTACCATTTAGTGAATTCAGTTCTCACCATAGCTGTCAACCTCTTGGCACAAAACACCTGAACAAAGCTAATAATGGGGGAATACAGCCCCCAAACATATTCAGTGAATTCAGTTCTAACCATAGCTCTCAACCTCTTAGCAAAAAACATGTGGACAAAGCCAGTAATTGGGGGAATACAGCCTCCAAACATTCAATGAATTCAGTTCTCACCATAGATAGCTCTCAACCTTAGTACAAAATACCTGGACAAAGCCAATAATGGGGGAATACAGTCCCAAAAATAGGGACAAATTTCAAATATCCATGTTATAAACTTATACATCTGCTAGAATAAACAGTTTTGTGTTACCATGTCCTTTCTGAAGAATATGAAGTCTGAAATTCAAATGCTTGTTATTTTTAAACATTTAACCAGGAAACTAGTCTGACTTGGAACAAAAGACAATTTTCAGCAGAGCAGGGAGAAACTCCAGACACATCTTTGTAAGATGGGAGGACATGCAGACTCCACACAGAAGGCACCCCAGCCAAGAATCAAACCAGAGAACCTGTACCTGTCAGGCAGCAATGCTACCAGTGCACCACTGCACTACAGACTTTGCAAGCCAAGGAAAAATGTAGATTCAGAAACCACAGATTTTATGAGGAACAGAACAAATATGAGGCAAATATCTGCAATTTGTTTTAGAAATGGTGGTGGATAGGAAATTCAGGTCCTTGCCACCTGCATCCAAGGTACAGGGTTCAAGCCTGAGTATCTCTACTCACCATCATTTGTTCTCTCTAGCCACCAGTATATAGCAACTGGGGCATTTCACACACACACACACACACACACACACACACACACACACACACACACACACACACACACACACTCACCTACCTGTTTCATGCAGAGAACATATCTGAAGCCACATAATCCATTCAGCCAACAGAACATGTCTGAATCCATCTGTATGATGCCCATCCAGCCAGCGACCAACAATAGAACATGTCTGAATCCATCTGCACAATGCCCATCCAGCCAGTGACCATTTGCAGTATAAGTCATGAAGCCTGCACAGCAAAATCCCTGCGAGAGCTCTCAGCTCACCCTTCATTGGCTCTGTCTGCAAGGGAAGCAGTCTGGAGCTGTTCTGTGTGGTTGTTGACTGCACAGATTCCTGGGTATCCTACAGTACAGGTTGCTGGGTACCTCTTTCTCTGCATCCGGACTGCTGATAAAGGCAGTCTGAGTGTCCGTGCATGTGAGGAGTCTGGATTTTTTGTTTCACAGATTTTTTTTCTTTGTTTTTTCTAGGTGGGGGGGCTGCAGACCGGCAGTCCGATAGCACGAGCCATCCCTGCCATTTACATTTAAACTTAGCAAACCAAACTCAACCCATAGTATAGCTACAAACATTTGACAGTAAACACAGTGGAATTTATCAGTGAAAGGAAACTACAGACTCAGCCAAGATAAGTATTAGTGCAGTGGTCACTATTTAGTATCAGTGTAGTCAGTGGTGGAGCAGTCCTGCTGCTAGTAAAGGGATGAGTTGTCTCACTACTGTCGCTACCTGCATGACTGCACTTCACATCTAACATCAAGAGAATAGCTTTCCTTATAAATCTCAGGTGTTTAATTTGACTCCTTTTAACATACTTAGAGGAAGCATTTAGAATGATCTTTTTCATTCTAAAAACACAAGCAAGGAATAAGAATATGTATACTAAGGAAATGTATTAGTAGTATCACAAAGATGTCCCCATTTTTCTTAGCTAAATCTTATTATATGACATCATAAAACACAAAGAAAACAAGAGATTACAGTCCTGCCAGTCTCCTCACATACGCAGAGTATACATTGCAGCATAATGAACCCTTGTGCACTGCACTACCACTGCCTAGAAATTCAGGTAAAAAGCATAATCCAGAAAATGGTTTATGACCCTAAGAACTGTTCTTATCCGTTATTTTTATATAAATTTAATAAACATTTCTTTTACTTAATGTTTTCCATTTGACAGTGTAGAATTTATGTCATATGTTCTGAAAGAATCATACTGTTTTGGCAGTGTAAATTCTAGTCTCAGCTTTGGATTACTCAGGGTATGGGTTTCTTATCCTGTGCTTGCATAGCAAAACCATTTAAACAGTGGCAGACTAATAGGATCATAGAAAGTTACTAGGCTAATGGCCTTAGGGCCCTTACAAGTCTAGCCAAGTTCTGCCCTTGTTTCCACAATCAGCACCTATTGCCCCTGCGCAAGAGAGACACAGGTGGAACCCCCGGAGTGAATTTACGGTTACACATTTTAGTATCCAAATTGCACTTGAAGAGGGACAAATAGATGCTCTGCTTGACATGAATTGGGAGTCTGTTCCACAGGTGCGGTAACCTCTGGGAGACAAACCTGTCCCTCCAGGAGGTTCTATTAATGTCACATACCAGGTTAAGATCTTTGGAGCGAGTAACCCGTGAGCCATTGGACTTACAGATATGCAACATTTCCAATAAAACAGAGTCAGAGATTGCCTTATACGCAAGGCATCACCTCTAAGGAGTCTGTATGAAATGGAGTAAAGTGACAGTGATTTCAGCCAATCCACATAGGACAAATGCTGAATACTTTGAATTCTTCTTGTGAGGAAATTTTGTGGTCTCTCCAATTGCTGCAAATGCCTGGAAAGGTACATACCAAAAGGGGCGTTGTACTCATTTATTGGCCTGATAAGAGAAGAGTACAGGAAAGTTATAATTTCTTTTTTCTGGAGGCAATTCCCTTACTTATGAGATGAGCAGTATAGAATGACCTTCTTACCACTGTGGAGACATGGTGGTCAAACATAAGGTTGCTGTCAATCTGTGTGCCCAGATCTCTCACCACTGAATGCATGCTTAGGGTGTTTCTATTGATGTGGTATTTAGAAGGAACATTGCTCTTACCAAAAGGGATGATGATGCAGTTTGCAGTCATCAGCACACTTTGTCAGCTACAGACCTTTAGTTTTTGCTTGTACTAAACAGTACCAAACAGTAGTGGTCCCAGGACTGACCCCTGTGGTACACCACTGGTTACGGGTCTGCTGTTGGAGGTGGATTCCCCTATTTTGACTACATGGGTTCTATCAGTGAGCCAGTTAGTGACCCATCTAATGATATAATGGATGATACCTAGCTGAGTGAGTTGTCAATGATGCCTGAATGGGGGATAGTGTCAAAAGCCTTGACTAAGTCTAGGTAGGTAGTATGCACAGATTCCCCCTCATCCAAGGCCTTGGTAACTGTATTGTAGAAGTTCACCATGTTTAACAGGCATGATCTCCTTTTGACAAATCCAAATTGAGTAAGGTCAAGTGTTAGGAGATTACCTATATCTTTGTTGATAAGGTCCATGGTGATGATTTGCTCCATGGCCTTGCAGATAAGCCTAATCAGGTTAATAGGTCTATAGTTCCCAGGGTCAGTGGAAGCACCACCCTTGTGCAAGGGGATAACAGTGGTAATTTTCCATTCAGCTGGGATGAAGCCAGTGCTTAGACTGTGATTGAAAAGAATACCCAGTGGTGTTGCTAATTCTTGTTGGAGGCCATGTAGGACGCATCCTGGGATGTTATTAGGTCCCATAGATGCTGTGTTTTTGGCCTTAGAGAGGGCATTTACAACCTGCACTCTAGAGATACAAGGTGGGGGACAAGTGGAAGGAATGCCATGGGATATGTGTTGGGGACAGGGGAGTGAAGTTTTCACAAAACCTGTTGGCTAACAGGTTTGCTACATCCACAGGCTCAGTGCATGTAGTATCATTAACTACCAGTTTGGTGCAAATCTGGGTCTTACCTTGTAGGCTATGGATGTAACTAAAGAACAACTTATGGTTGTCCTTAGTTGAGGAAACTAATTTGTAGTTTGCTTTGGAGGACTTCACAAGAACTCTTATTTGCTTGTTTAAGCTGAGGAGGGAGTGTTTCCAGTTTAGGGCATGCTCCCTCTTAATTGTGGCCAACAATTTCTTCCTCTTATTGTACAGCCTGTTAATGGCAGTTGTCCACCAGGCAGGTTTGCTCTTCCTTGAAGAGCTTGTTTTGGTCCTATCAGGTATAGCCATGCCAATGAAGTTATACAGGTGTTTATAAAAAACATTGGGGTAGAACTCAGCTTAGTTGCCAATTATATCTGAGAGGGAGGTGCAGTGAAGCTATTTATACCATCCCTTAGATGGATATAATAGTTCTTGCCTTAGCAGGCACAAACAAAGCTAGATACTTAGAATGCTCTGGCTAGACCAGGGGGAAACAGCACTTTTGTGATTTGATTCTTGGATTTGAAGAGAACTTTTAGTTATGTCTATTATAAGAGAAAATATAGTAGGAAACTTATGTTGGTCTACAGGGCAGTTAATCCACAGCAACATGCTATATACTTTATTGATTTTAAAATTGGAAAATTATATCAGTTTGACACAATCCTGTTAATTTTGACACTAAAACCCTGCCTGCATTTGTTACTATACTGCAACTTTTCATCTAAAAAGGTGGTGGCATTATATGATCAGATTCAGTTTTAATACCTCTTAAAAGAACAGATGTTTTCTTGCCAGCTGAAGCAACAACACCAGTCTACTTATGTACTCTTCTAGCTCTGGTTTGCATAACATATCTGCTAGTGTATGCACCCTGCCATAAAGGTTTGCATCTGTGCTTACTGTCTTGATTAAACCGAGGTGGACACTTGCCAAAGGCACTCCATCAAATTAATTTGAATCTCCTTCCAGTAGCCTGCAATCCCCCTGCTTTAATTACGGCTGAGAAATGCAAATGGATTGGTTGGAAGCTGTGGCCTGGGTGGAGCAGTACTTTAAAATCAGGCTAAGCCAAGTATAACAGGCAGCAGAGCAGGGAGTTACAAATGGACTTAAAACTGGTAAGTACCAAACAAAGATGCAGTTGAGAGATATGTTGCCCAAACTTGCTACCTATGGATATTCCAAACTTAAATTCATCTGTATGTCTTTTCTACTTAATTTATTTATTGACATTTCATTACAGGGAAAGCTGTCTGGGTAGAAGTCCATTTTCAGCTGAGGCCCAGGGAGAAACGCTCCAAATTATTACAAAACATTTTAAGAACAATAATGTTATAATCTTCAAAAATTAAAACAAAAACATCTATAGTTTAAATAATTATAACAAATTTACAATAATATAAAAACACTGGCTAAGAATCAGTACAAGTTATATCACAATAATTTAATATTTATAGAAATTTTAGACAGTTTGTAGAGAAATTAAAAGTAAGTCAGTCTAATACAAACAGAAATTGCAATATGAAATGTGAGAAGAACAGGCTTATGATATATTTAGAGAGAAACTCGGGGAAGAGAATTTGATAGAAGTAAGGAAGTGAAGAAGGGAGAATAAGGAGGTATAAGGAATGAAAAGGTACTCGTTCACATTTAGGGATATAGTTTATCCTGGTTTTGAGCAAGATTTTAGCTAGGAAGTCTTTCAGAGTGGTTTTGAAAGATGGGAGGGAGGATATTGACCGGATGGATACAGGTAAATTCTAGGCCTTAACAACCTTATACAAGTACAGACTGACAGTACAGATAACCCCAGCTGATTTGATAGGTATGAAGTCAGACAGGTGATTTTAGTCACAGTGGATCATAATGACCAACTGAGAACATAGTTGTGTAGAATGTTTTTTAGTGCTGAACATGCAGATGAATGCTGGATAATCTTATAGGTGGTAAGAAGCTGACTACATGTTAGTTGATGAGGCAGTTCTAACTAATTTAGGCTTTCTAGTTCTATTCAGTGGTGGGTTCTGAAAGGGGTATTTGCTGCAAATTTAACAAATTTATTATAGCATTGTTCAAGTTTTAATTTTTGTGAAGCCTGGAGGTTAGTGAGGATGAGAGTGCCATAAATAAGAGTTGGAAGGAGATAGGTAGTGAGAAGTGAAGTTTCAGTTGCATCACTGAGAAAGTTTTTGGCTCTGTAAAGATCCCTAGTTTTTGATGATTTTTTCTTATGCAATTTTGTATGTGCTGGTGAAATGAAAGCTTATCATCCACTATTACCCCTAATAATTTGCTATGAGAAGTGACTTCACTGATTTTGTTATCAAGACAGAGGACTTTAAAGTTTATTTATTTTTTCATGAGAGAGGGATTTGGGGAGGGCGGAAGTAGTAGTTTGCTCTTTTTTTGGATTGAGCATGAGTTCTGAATTATGAAGCCATGTTTCAGGGCTGTTAAAGCTTCCTGGGTATTTTTTTTTTGGAGGTGTACCATGTTGTCAGGTGTGCAAATGAGAGTGGAATCATCTGTGTATTGTATTAAGGTGGCCTGTTTTGTGCCTGTATAGAGGGTGTTGGTGAAAATGTTAAAGATGAGGGGACCAAGGATAGAGCCTTGTGGTACACCACTGATAACTGGGAGGTAAGAAGAGAGCATGGAGTGCTATTTTACTGACTGATACCTGTTATACAGGTAGCTTTTGAACAACAGAAGGGTGGGCTGAGAGAGACTTAGTGAGGATATTTGAAGTAGAATTTTGCTGTCACAAATGGGTCTATGTTCGCTCTTTGAATACGAATTACAGTGAATGCCTTATAATCAAACATTAAACAGCAAAACTTTAATCTACAGAAAATGCTTAACATAGAAAAATAATTTATTGAATGGCCATAGTTGGCCATCATCATGAACGTAATCAACCAAAGCTTTAACCCCCACCCCCCAACTATATATATATATATATATATATATATATATATATATATATATATATATATACCAATTCTGAGATCGCACTACAATGGGGAATAGGTTAAATTAAAAAAATGGCTACCTTTGCTTATCTTATACATTGTGGTACTTCTTGGTTGTTGGCCAACTATGGCCATTTGATGAATTGTTTTACTATGTAAAGCATTTTTGATAGTTTAAAGTTTCGCTGTTTAAAGTTCAATTATAAGGCATTCACTGTAATTTGTATTTGATGCACGAACATAGGCCCATGACAAACTGTATCAAAGACTTTAGATGAGCCTAGAAATAAGCAAGAGACTAGTTTGCCATTATCTCTAGCTTTATTGACAGCATCTATGTAAGTTAGAAGGAAGTGCTAATACTATGGGAAGGACATAAGTCATGTTGTGTAGGGAATAGGAGTTAGTCTAGCAATTGTTTTTGAATGCATTTTTCAAGTATTTTGGTGAGGGGAAATAATATTGCTATAGTTCTAAAGCTATTAATGTCTGTTGAATTTCCTCCATTGTGCAGAGGGATAATGTGTGACTTTTTCCAGAAAAGGGAACATGGCATTTCTGTATTGATAAGAATTGAGACAGGTTAGGTAATGCTGTTGGCTGCTATTTTTAGTTACTCACTTGGAAGGTCATCAGTTGAAGAACAGCACAGTTTAACTTTGTTTAAGACCAGTTTTATATAGGATGTGGGCATAGGTTTGAAGGTGAAAACGGATGTGGTGATATGTGGCTGTTGGGCAGGATTTGGATTAGATGTTGAGGAATCCCTGGTTAGAGATGCTATACAGTCCATAAAATAAGAGTTGGACTGTATTGCAGTTTTGAGTGGTGAGTTACTGGAAGAGGGTTTGGGTTGAATTTTTGGCCGGGATGTAAGATTTCTTTAACGGATGTCCAAATGTTTTAGGGTTGCATTTATTATTATTCTGAAAGTTATTATAGTATAGTTTTGTCTTCATTTATTTGTTTTTTAGTACAATTGTGAAGCATTCTAAAGTTTTCAAGATATTGAGGTATTTTATATTTTTGCCATTCCTTCCATGCTTCCCACCCTCAGGTCAAATTATAACTGAGAGCAATCAGTATATTGTCAGTATAAGGCAATTAATAAAGAGATGCAAAGCAGGTTTTTTGTCATTTCCTGAATTAACTGGTGCATGCCGTACCGTCTACTGCTGAAGAAAAGGGGGACAATTGTCAACTTAGTAAGAGGTCTTTAGAATGCGCGTGTTATTTTACAGACACTTTCAGTTACAGAGCAGGCATGTATCTGACTGATTAAAGTTAACAGACAGCAAGGGTCTTTGTGATAAATTTACTTACAATATACAATGATAAAATTCTCAGTAAACTTGTAAGAATAGAGCCTTGTGGCAGAGCTCCTGCATTATCAAGGTCATAAGTAGTGACTGCAGGCTATTATACAGTGACAGAATTCTTAGTAAACTTGTAGGAGTAGGGCCTTGTGGCAGAGCTCCTGCATTATCCAGGTCAACTATAGTGACTGCAGGCTATTATACAATGACAAAATTCTCAGTTAACATATGGCAGTAAGGCCTTGTGGCAGAGCTGCTGCAGTATTAAGGTCAGATGTAGTGACCACAGACTATTATACATTGACAACATTTTCAGTAAACTTGTAGGGGTAGAGCCTTGTGGCAGAGCTCCTACAGTATTGAGGTCAGCTGTAGTAACTGCATGCTATTATACAATGACAAAATTCTCAGTAAACTTGTAGGAGTAGGGCCTTGTGGCAGAGCTTCTGCAGTATCAAGGTCAGATGCAGTGACTGCAGGTTATTATACAATGCTACAATTCTCAGTAAACTTGGAGGAGTAGGGTCTTGTGGCAGAGCTCCTGCAGTATCAAGGTCAAATGCAGTGACTGCAGGGTCTGCTCTGTGATGGAAGATAGTGATGAGTATAAGAGGAGACAACACTGAGGGGACATTAACAATATATTCTACTACAGTGACTATTCCACCCTCCTAACTTATTTGCATTTTGCACTTTTCCTTCTCCCTGTAACTTATCATACTACATGGACGCTGTTTCTTGTGTGTATTTTACATTTGAAATCTTTTAGCAAAAGTTGTTTCCTGCCTAATAGTCAAGAGTCTAAATTTATTCACTTCAGGGTCAACACTTCTTTAGGTTTAAAGTCTTGCATTTAGCATGTCAGCAAGAAGGATTTCTAAATTACAGTTATTAATACATGTTGAAACATGCAGAACATCTCATTAAGAGCTTCTATATAGAATTTCTTTCATTCAGTGTCCCACTTGTCAACCTGGCCATTTCATCAAGTCCAGTGTTATGAAACATTGTCACAGATAAGCCAGAACAGTTTTCACATATAGAGATCAATGTTCTTAATATAGCAGAAGATGTTTTCCTTTCATAATGACAGTGCGATCTCTGAGTAGGCATATGTAAGTAGCAGAGGGCCAAATGGGGATACAAAGGGGGGTTGCCATTTGCAAAAATGAAAATGATTATTTGTGAATGTTTTCACTGTGTGTTGATGATTTGCAAAAAGCCAAGATATGGGTATCTTAGCTTCTTGCTTCATTAACAGATTGTTCCTTTTGGTGGGCTAAACCAGGTGAGTTGGTACTTGAAATGTTTGCTGTTGAAATATTTAACCAAATGCAAAAGAGAGACACTGATACCCTCTAAAAACATTTTAGCCAGCCATAAACAACTCCCAAAGTCAAAACAGCCTCTAGTTTAGCAAATAAAACAAACCAGAGACATCATTTCCCATTACATTGTAAACAAAATTAACTTTATACAATGTACATATAACAACCCCCACAGAACACAGCCCATCTTAATCAGCCACCTAGATATGCAATTTATTCTTATTAGATTGAAATATTTAAATAAAAGAATTCAGTCCTCAAATACATCTCTAGCTGCAGCTAGCCAATCAGGATACTGCATTAACAGCAAAAACAGATACAAGTCTAATTATCTAAACTAACTGAAAAACACAACCATTAAACCAGCTTGCAGTTGGTACAGGTGATTAAGGCTGTGACCTATAGTTGGATTTCCTCAGCCCTCATTTGCCTACTCTGTGACCTTGAGCAAGTTACTTAACCAAACCGTGCTTGAGGACAACTTGGAGTTTAGGCTAGGTTCCTCATGGTCCCCTGGACTGCAAACCTGGTAACTACCTATGAAAGTTTTTTTTCCAGCCATTTATTGCTCGGGTAGCTGAATTTGTCCAGCTGTATAAAATCATTGTATATGCAATGTATAATATTGTTAAAACAGATTTTTACATCAAACTGTGATAAGTAAAATGAATCTGTCATGCCAGTACATGCAACTTGTCTGCAGTTTTTAGTTTCATTTAAATAAGTAATCATACCTAATTCAGTTGACATTATTTAGGAATACTAGATTTCTTAGAGGTGCTTTGAGGCCCATCACTGCAAGTAGAAGCCACTTAGCCTCTGAAAAGTCCAGTATTCTTCAGAAGCACCCATTGTGGAGGATATTACAGCACTTAAAATGGGCTACTTCTATCATCACTTTATATTATTTTGCTTTGTAATCCTCTAATTATGTTTTCTGTTTTGATGCTAAATAGTTCTTCCACTTGTAATGTAATTAGCTTGGAAGCCCTGAATAGCAATTGTTCTATGAACTTGGTGGTAAGGAATATATTTCAATAAATAGGTTATCTCTGTAGCAATATAATAATTCTTAATCACTTATAACACTCATGTAAAGAGTGAAATATGAGGCAAAAAGTGTTGTCAACTACTGTGCTTACATTTCAGCACGTATTCTGCCTTCTACACATTCACATTCTCATTCATATTCAAATGTGTACTTGAAAGGGAAAATGGTAAAGTCACTGCAACATGTAAAAGAATATTATATATGAAATTAGCATTGAAAACACTCTATGATAATCCTTTTTTATTAATATTGTGGAGATATATATGTTATCAGTTTATTATCTGAAGATGGAAAGTGCAGTTTTGAAATACTGGACCTTTACTTTGCATTAATACTTCAGAATTTAATTTATGGAAGAATGCGTTATTAAACTTTTGAAACAGTGCATTATGGGTATTCAGATAATCACTCTTACCAACGCCTAATCAGAAAATGCAGGTCACATGAAGATACTCCTAAATTGTATGCCCATAATACAGTGATCTATTTAAGATTTTACTATGGTATTTACTTGTTTGTTAACTGGGTAAGGGAACTAGTCCTTCTTGGACCTTTGTTTAGCTACGACTCAAGCCACAAGCAGAAGGGGGAATGAAACATATATATGGATGGATTAATGTAGCCAATGACTCAACATGCTTTTGTAAGAAAACTGGTGTATCTTGAAAAAAAAAACTTGCAGACATGAGGAGAGCATACAGAGTTTCGTATAGTTTAAAAACTGGATCCTGGAGTTATAAAGCATGGATAGTACCACTAAATTGTATTGCTGGCCACTGTATGATGAAGTAGAAATCCAAGGTGAAAGCAGCAAGCAGAGTCAAAAACATCTTTCTGATGTTTCTGTTTTCAGATAACTATGATAATGTATTGTGTCTGCAATATGTGGATAAGGACATTTTGGGGGGATAGAAATGAAAATAAAAACACACTTTAGATTAACTAACAGAAAACTTTACTGAGCCACTAAAGTAAGAGATTACTGCTTTCATCCACTAAACTTTTTAGTAGTGTTTGGATCATTGCCAGATGAACACTACAGCTCTTAAAAACAGTTTAGTAAACAAAATACCCCACAATGAGAATCCATGGCCTCCAATACTTGTCCTATGTGGACAAGCTCAAATCACTATCACTCTACTCTGTATTGTACAGACTGCTCAGAGGTGATCTTGTGTCTCACCTACAAGGCAATCTCATACCCTGCTCTACTAGAGATGCTCCATATCTGTAAGCCTAACTCCTCACATAGTACCCGATTGCAAGGCTTAAATGTAATATGGGACATTACCAAAACCTGCTGGAGAGACAGGTCTGTCTCCCAGAGGCTGCCTCGTCTCTGGAATAGAATCCCCATAAACATCAAACAAAGTACATCACTGACCTTCTTCAAGCGTAGCCTTGATGAGTGGATGGGTAACCACAAATTTGTCTCAGGGGTTCCATTTGTGTCCCTTATTGACAGGGGCGACACGTGCTGATTGGGGTTTCTTTTTTGGGGATAAACTCTTGGCTAGGCTTGTATGGGTCCCAGAGCCATTAGCCTAACAATCTCCTACGATCCTATGATACTATGAAAAGTGCTTATTTCTAACCATGGGCACCGTAGGCAGGTGCAAAGGGGTGCACTTGTACCCCCCTGGATTTTGACTTCAGAAAAATGTTTGCGATGTATTGCCATTGTAATGATCAATTCATGCTTGCTGAGGGACTGGCACACTTTGTAATTACAAAAACAAAAGACATATTTTTGTTTTTAAGGGTGTTCCACTTTAAAAACACTGTCTGTACATGCATTGTCACATATACCTGTGGAATTTAATGTTCCAATCCTTCTGTTCTTCTGCTGCTGCTTCTTCCACGAAATGACTGTAGACACACTCCAGATGTTTGCTGCTTCCACAAAATCATTCTTCTTCAGCAAGTAAGGCAGTGTGTGTGTGTGTGTGTGTGTGTGTGTGTGTGTGTGTGTGTGTGTGTGTGTGTGTGTGTGTGTGTGTGTGTGTGTGTGGACTGGCACATCTTAGCTTAAAAATACTGTACTTCACTGTAGTGAGAGTTAGTGGTTTAACCTCATAATGAGGAATATTTTTTTTTACTTATGTAAGAGTATTGCATTGAAAATATTACAAAACAATCAAAAATAAATAGCTAGAGCTGAACTGATGATCTCATTTGCTTATTATTTTAGGTTCTTTACTGGTCAAAATGGACCATTACTAATATTTTTTCTGAATGAGAATGTGTTACCTCATTTCATCCAGTCAAAGGTTCTGTTTTACTTTATTTATCCTTCTCACCTTAAATCAGTTGTAGCAAAAGCATGACATTAGTTCAGCTGCCTCCAGTCGCTGCCTTATAAAATTCTTACAGTGTGGCTTATTGTAAAACATCATTAAAAGAGTTAACAATATAGAGTAATAGGTACTATCTCTGACCTGTGAAAATTAAATCTGCAGTGTATTAAATTGCTTGTATACAGTTGTGCTCAAACAAAATATGATGGACATCTAGCATTTGACTTAATTCAGGAATTTAGCTTAGTACTTAGAAATTCCCTATATGCATATTGTAACACAGCCAAACTTTTCAGGTAATCATAATAGGTGAGAATAATTTCAATAATCAAGTTGTAATATTTTCTAGTGTACATATACTTTCACAGGTGGAAAGCAATCTTCCGTTAGGGAGATGACTTAGGTTCAATCAACAGCCCTTGTGACTGAGTACTGGATTAAAGGGTGTAGCTGATTGAAGGGAACCAGTTCTCCTTTTGAAGGGAAGAGAAAATGAAAACCAAGAGAATCCCTTACCACATGTCTGTTCGAGGGTCTAACCAATTTCAAGGCTGGCTGCCTAGTATGGCAATCCTGAATGGTGTAGAACATAAGAGTCATGGGTGCTTAACACATGGGTGTACATGTCAAACATAACAGCCTGCATTATATTCATTTGCAGTCAAAAAATAAAAAGTGGCCCATTTAGGAATAACTGATGGTTAGTTAATTTGCTCAAGCTCAAATCCTGTACCGTCCAGATTTTTGCCTCATATTTTAGGTCTGTTCCTCATAAAACTTGTGGTTTTCTGGCAAATCACTGATTACTGAATTCACTAAATAATGACAGCCATTTAAGTTTTAGTCTTCATACCCTTCAGAAACTTCATGGTAACACAAAACCTTTTATTCTAGCAACTTTCTAAGATTATACAAGCAATATTTAACATTTGTTCCTAGTTCTGGTCCTTTGTCCTCCTATTAATTTTGGCTTTGTCCAGATTTCTTGTGCTACAAGGCTGAGAGGTAAGGTTGAGTGTCAAATCCATTTTACAAGGAATTGAGTGTCAAGTGCATTTTATAATTGGGAGCTTGAGGTTTAATGCTGCTCATGCTAAGTCTGTTTACAATGTGCAACTGTTGTTTAGCCAGTGGTATCACTACTGTGCTAGGGAATTTTAACGCATTGGTAGTAGCTCAACAGGTAGCAGACTTTTTCTTGATGCAGAAGGCTGTGGGTTCTATTCCCACACCATGTAGATGGATTGCTGATACTGTGTTGTACTGTAAGGGGGGTGTTGCGTTCCTGGGTATGTCCTCCTTTGGAAGAGATGCCTAGTAATTATGAACCAGTTGTCAGTTTGCCTTCCATTCCCTATTGCAATATTAGCAGCTTACTGTTTCTTAATGTAATGTTGGCAATTTATTCTTCAAGGATAGCAACCACTGAATTTGTAGATGAAACTCTGAAATATAAAGTTGTTTGCTAGCAGCAACCTCTTCATTAGTTACATATCTCTTTAATGATTAATTATTAAGATCACCTTTACTTCTGTAGAGATTGTGCATATTGACTAACATTGATGGATTGTAATGACAGAAGTTTGGACTTTTATTGGTGAAATATTCTGAATTGGGCAATTTTGTCATTATTGGTTCATCCATTTTTGTTTCATTGTTTACTGGAGTAATGTTCAAAACTACAGATTTAAAACACGCTCTAACAAGTGGTGGTGTATTATATAAGGAATATAATTTAATATAATCAGGAAGGTGAATCAAAGAACACATGCTTGCATGCATGATTCTAAAAATGTGCGCAAGGGGCCAATGATTTGAAAACAGCCTAAAAGTAAATGTTATCTACCACTGGCCAGATACATTTTCTTTGAATGTGGGTTTTAGTGCTGCTTCAATAAATGTGAGTTTCAAGGGTAGAAAAATGTTAATGCTAAGTGTGCAATAAAAATTGAAATAAAAGTTAAAGTAAATCCAAATAATCATTGTAGAAGTAAAGCAGAAAACAGTATGCACACTGAAAGATTTAAACAGTATTTATGGTAACTGGGGAGAAGTAGCCAAGTAATGGGACTCTGGAATGGCTGTAGGGGGGCATGTATAGGGGGGGGCCTGATCCACTACCCTGCCTAGGGCCTCGTTTGACCATGATCTGACTCAGGGTTTGATATTAAGTAAGGATTATTAACAGTAAAGACCCTTTCTGTGTGGAATGGGGTGGACATTTTAAGACTCTGATTGATGATTGTTGTTCATAATGAGGTCAGTTGGGGAGAGGGTGTTCTGCAATGGATTGGCGATTTCTCCACCGGTTGTCTGTTTTATGCTTGCTGGTTCATTTGTACCACAAAGCACGTGTGAATGCTAGGATGGATTCCGGCTTTTCTATACTCTAGACTGACTGGATTAAGGGGTATCAAGAAAATAAATGAATAAGTGAAAATACTGAGCCAGCTTCACACTTAAAGTCATAGGGCTAAACTTACAACAATATAGCACATTCAGTTTTTGTTTTTTTAAAAATTACAGTTATCCAGAAACTTTAGAATTTTTACATGAATGAGTTCAATATTACAGTTCCGTTGAGGTCTTATTTCATAAACTATAAATCCACAGAGACGCCATCAGTTTCTGTTCTACAGGTTGGAATACAGCCGGAGTTCATGGTTATCTTTGTGTAAACAGCTGTACCCTAGAGTTGTGGCCTCTGGGTTTGCACCCCCCCTTGCAAAAAATCTGGTGGTCACCCTTGTTTCTAACACATTAGTGACTTAAAGTTTCTTGTTAGTTCTTCCAAACTTTGTTTTATTTTTATTTTTCAGTGATATGGCCACCCATGACTTACTGACTTGCTCAACAGCTATTAGACATGTCCTGCTTTTTTTAATGGAATGTGGTATTTTTGGTATGTAGATATATAAGGCAAATGGACTTAGTGCTGTATATAAATACTTTTTAGTGGACTTACTCTGTGCATCAGTATATACCTCTGGAATTCTGAATGACTTGTGGAGGTTATTTTATAAATGCATATTTCTGAATGCATATCATAAAGCATTACTGGTGATTGACATTCACATAATTTCAGGTAATTGGGGTATGATTAATATTTGATGTTAATACTTGTTTCAGGAAGAAGAAAGAGAAGACAGACCAGCTCAAGAAGAAAATGCGGAACAAGAAGATATTTCAAAAGCATCAAACTGAATGTAAATGAGTACATCTGCAGAGCTGAAATGAAGATGCATCCACTACACATGTAAACTTCACTACTCTTCAGCAACATTGCAAATATTTATGTGTGATGTTTATAGAAGACATTAATAAAGATTGTTCAGATACTGTTTTGTGGTTATATATGTTTTATTATGCAATAAAATTTCAGAGTGTATCTGTTATAACCAACTTGTTTGTGTGTGTGTAAATGTACCTGTATGCGTTAAATAATTTTTAACTGTTGAGCACTTACTAAGTTGCTGTGAAACTATGTTGGCAGTAACATTAACAATGACTAAGTCTCCTTTTCATAAAGATAGTGATCATACATTCCTTCTTCAAAGAGGTTCACTGTAGCAGTAAATCACAACATATGAAGTTGTTTATTAATGAAGATGTGTTGTTCGGCCATTTTGTTTCATTAGGTGTTTGGCCCTTCTTGCACTGGACAGTACTGAGCTCATACTTGTGCTAATTGTGAATGATTGTGCTCTGCTTCTTCTCCCATTTACGTAGCACTGGTTGAACACTCACCAGTATATCTCACCACTCAAATCCATTAATCACTGGACTGCAATTTCACTTTCTCAACTAATTATTCAGTCCTTGCAGGCCTATTTTCATAGCTGGTCTATTTACCTTTTTCATTCAGAAGGATGTGGTTATTTGTCATTACCTTTTAAGGCTGATCACATCTTCTCCATGTAATCTATTAATAATCACCCCTGTGTTTGACAACTCATGCCAAAACATTTTTATGTACAGTACTTGTTTTGTCTCATGACTAACCACAGTTCAGATGCTTGTGAACAATTAAATAAAATTAACAAAAGCTGCTGAGCTTAGAAGATTAGAAATTGAAATTTTATCTGGCTGAGAAAAAGCTTTATACATTAAAAAAAAATTCCCACTCTCATCAAGAAGGGAAGAGAGGACCCACAGAAAAAGTATTCTGAATCAGGTAAATTTATAATGGCTGAGAAAGCATGCTTCTATGCTCTGGGAAAAAAAGAAAAGCTAGAAAATACAAATTCTCTTTGAACTCTTTAGGTGATGTGCTTTGACAGCATGTGGTCAAAAATTAAAAAAAGTCAAACTTATGTCATCTCGGTCTTCATCTGAAGCAGCAGTGTGCGTGTTGATGCAGAATGTTCATTCAGATTTAGTGACATCTATTCTCTAAACTGAAGAGCTGGTGGCAACCCATCAAATGTTAGCGTATGTCATTGGAGAACTGGCTAGGTGAACTCCACCAGTCAGGTATATGGAAATGCCAACTCAGGTATCACTGTTATCAGTACTTACAGTACTACCTTTAATACCTTAGATCAGAATCATATCATGTACAGCTAAGGATGGAGTCCAGACTGACTGCTACTGCTTTGTACTAAATCAGTTCATTTGCAGCAGGGATGAAACCCACAAGGAATGGCTGCCTACCACACCCTATAACAAATCAAATCATGTCCAAGCAAGAATAAAGTCCAAAACATCAGCCTAGCAGTTGTTAAATCAGTTCAAATCATGAAGCTTTCATACAGCACTTAGTTTTCCCAGGCAGTCATCCATTTAAGTACTAACTAGGCCCAGCACTGTTTAGCTTCTGAGATCAAACAAGATAGAGTTCATTCAGGATGTTAAACACCTACCTTTATTTATCAAGATTACTAGGTTTTTGATCAATAATATTTTTAATGTAGTCCACAAAACATCCAGATTTGAACCTCATCTATTGTCTTGGGGTTGATTTCATCAATTTCCAGTTGCATACGGTATGGGCCAGATTCACAAAGGCTTGCACGGAGTCTTAGAGTAGAGTAAGACTCCATGCAGCCATCATGTCCGATGAGCGATCCAGGAACAGCCTGTAGGGGCGTGTAAGAGAGCTCCTAAAACAGCTCTTACATGGACAGGGCTGGGATATGCAAATTATCTCAATTTCAGGCAAAAGGCATGCAAATGAGGTAGATTTGCAATTCAGGAAACCCGAACCTGTCTGAGTAAGAGCAGTGTTATTTGCAGAAATGTACTCAGTTGACAACTGAGTACCGTTCTGCAAATAGCAAAACAGAGCCGTGACAGCTCCAAATAAAGGTTGCATCCAGTGCAGGAAGCATGCCAATGGCCAAATATATGGCCATGTGAAATTTTTCCTGATGCAATATGAAAATAATAATATTTAATTTTTTTTCACCGATTTCCAATGTTTAAGCGTAGCACAGCGCCGCGCAAACGGGGTGCGCTCTAAAACCCAGAATACTAAAAATTAAAACACACAAATGTGGATTTTATTGAAATTGTTAATGTACAATGCAAGGGAATGGCAGGCTGAAGACAACATGGCCACCGAGTATAGGTTGCTAAGGGGGGAAGCTCAATCTAAGACATGTAACCAAGCATTAGTAGGAAATCCTATGTAAATGAGTGTTAGGATAGTGAATCGCAAATTTACATAACAAATGAGCACAGTCAGTGGAGTGTAGGAGTAGGATATGGGAAGTAACAGAGTAGAAGATAGGTGACATCACGAGGGGGGTATGTATGAAAAAAGTGAAGCTCATTGGAGTAGAGTGGCATGTGTCAGCTGTCATTCACACATCATGGAAAGAGGTGTGTCAACAGGTAGGCTAGGGAAAGGCAAGAAATGGAAGGTGTATGCCGTGGATAACACCAAAGTTTCTTGTTGAGCGAGTATGCGCGCGTGTGCATGCGTCTAAACCCGAGTAAAGCAGAGTGTGTGCGTGTAAGCGTGACTGCGTGTGTTTAAGCCAGAGTAAGCATGTATAAGGCTGTTTAAAGAGTTGTAAGTGTGTTTGCACTGGTGTGCACGCGTTTTAACCCGAATAAGCAAGTTTTAGTCCGTGTAAGCATGTGTGCTTGCGTGTTAGCTGCTGTGCACGTGTTTGCGCTTGTGTGCGCGGTGCTCCCCCCCCCGATGAAACAGAAAGGAAAAAGGAAGCACAACAAATAGTAGGAAGCTACCAGGGAGTACTAGCAGAGCTAGCAGGTGAAAACAATCAGAATCAGGTAATTACACAGGCAGTACACTAGCCCAGCCCAGCCCAGCCTAGCACTTAAAACTCTGCAAACAACAGTCCATTATGTTTCTCACAACAGACACTGCAGTAAACTAATAGAAGTGAAAACTGAAAAAGCTTTACTGAGACAAAGAAATGTTAGGGGCTGCCATTGCTGTTATAAGGCGACATATGCAACATGCTAAGGGTGGTGACAATGGAAATGCTGCTAGTCAACCCACAGTGAGGAGACGGAGAAGAGTGTACAGGCCCAGGGTAACCTACCAGGGGCTACATGAGCTGGAGATAGTGGAGCGCTATAGAGTGGACAGAGCCCTCCTGCAGCAAATTGTTGAGCTGTGCAGGCCACGCCTCACACACAGAACCAACAGAGGGGAACCCATCCCAGTGGAAACCAAGGTATGTGTTGGCCTAAGAATATTAGCAACAGGTACCTTCCAGAGACCAACTGGTGATATGATGGGGATATCACAGGCATCAACATCCAGGGTACTACACCAGTTCCTGGATGCCATGTCAGCACATGTCGGTGATCATGTATATTTCCTCAATTCCTGTGAGGTATTGGCCAGCAATATGCATCTCTTCCAGCAAATAGCGGAATACCCTGAGGTAGTGGGTGCAATAGACTGCACGCACATATGCATCAAAGCACCAGCCAGCGAGCGGAGTAGGGTCTACTTCAACTGCAAGGGCTTCCCCTCCATCAACTGCCAGGTCATGTGTGATGCCCAGGGCATAATACTGAATGTGTGTGCAGGCTGCCCTGGAAGCTACCATGATTCCCATATGTGGCATCTGACGCAGCTGTACCAGACATTTGCCAATGGAGACATCCCACATGGTCACCTAGTGGGGGATGCTGGCTATGCATTGGAGCCGTGGCTGATGACACCCATCAGAAACGCACACACACCTGAACAGGAACGTCATAATGAGGCACACCACAAACACGTAATGTAATAGAGCATGTGTTTGGGCTGCTCAAGTCATGGTTCCGGTGCCTGGACACATCTGGTGGAGCCTTGCAGTACTCACCAACTACATGTACCCAAATTGTCATGGTATGTGCTATGCTACATAATATGATCCTGCGAAAACAGCTGCAGCAGGGCCAGCATAGGCCTGGGCCAAACAGACCCCCGCCATTGCCAAGGCCATAAAAGGCAGAGCATGACTCGGAGGAGGAACAACCTGAGCCTGCCCCAGTAGGCAGAAGGAGGCATGCCCAGTATGCTTTGGCCTTGGCAAAGAGGCAACGCATAGCACATACACTGGCTCAGTAGAAACTCTGGAAATGATACCTCTCTCTGACTCGCACATATAGTAAAAGGGATGCCTAAGTTGACACTACCTGCTTTCAAACATGTACAGGGAGTGTAGTATGTGCATCCGACATAGGCAGCCTTGCAACACCACCTAAGGCATGACTGCCATGTGTTAAGCAATATAAAGCAGTGCTAAACAGCATTTACCACCATGTAGTATATGCAAACAAAATTGCACACACCAACTAGCACAACTGTGGTCAATGTTCAGTAATATTTGGCAACGTCCAGCAATGTTGGTGAATATTGAGCAATGTTGGACAAGCCTAGTTTAAGTAGGGCATAGCTGAACAAAAGCCAACATGCTCATATTTGCTTAACTGGCCCTTAAGCAGTCTGGTCTGCTCAGTATGAAAATATAAAGCAGTGATGGGCCTTGAACCCAGGATACTGTGCACTATAGCCAAAGTACTGAACCACTAAACCATGACAGTATTGCAGTGGTCAGCCTGTATGAAGGAATGTTGATAAGTCTATGCAAAGTATTTCATGGAAACCCTGCAGGCACAGCATAATCCCTGTCGAGTTATGACACAAAGGTGAGTCCTTCAGTGAGAACAGAACCTGACTTCCAACACACACAGTATAAATGTTAATACTGGTCATGTTTGCACACATCAACAAATGTAGTGGACCTCAGATAGCAACATACTGAAAGGTCACACTGGGCATGCTCACACACTTGAATAAATGAGACAAATGTCAGGCAACAAAACATGGAATGGCAGAACTGGGCATGCTCACACACTTAGGCCATGTCTGAGTAAGCAGTGGGCCACGCATATCTGGCAGTTTCATGTGTTAACCCAGGAACATATCACTATACAGCAATCTGCCCTGTGCACACAGTTATATGACAACAGACACCTCTATAGTATAGTGGAACCCTGTCATAATCAAATATGTTCTGCAGATACTGAAGTTGTTCATAGAAACTGGTAAAGCAAAGACGATAAAGACCTGCAAACAGTATCACCAATAAACATTGTGCATCTTGAACATTAGCATAGGTTCAGAGGTCGATACTAGGCTATCTGCCCTAGGGCATGTACAAGCCTAGCCAGAGTGTGTTTGGCATTCACAACCCTGTCAGATTACTACACTGTGTGTGTGAATAGTAGGTCAAGGTCACACAAGATAGCCCATGTACGTTTAGGCTAGTGTGCCTCTGTCTAGCAGGGACACAGAAGATATTCCATGGGTAAACATACAATCACCTATACAGTCATCAAGATGTCCTCTGTAGGTGGTCAGTGGCTGGCTCTGCCTATGTGAAACTGGGATTACATTCTGGAGTGAGTGGAGCCTCTGGGATAAGAATCTGTCCCTCCACAATGTCCTATTAACATCTGTGCTGAGGTATACGTCCCTGGAGTCTGTAGCTCCAAGGGAGTCGGATATCCTGAGGTGGTGCATGTCCAGTAATACTGGGTTGGGTATATCTGTAAACAACAGGAACACATCATATATGAGTAGGTGGTAAGCGACTGAGTAGAGCTGGAGTTACTGCATCTGAACTGTGCAGGGCATCTGTGTGAGTCCCTAGATCTGCTTGGTGAGGAACTTCCATGGCCAGTACAGTTGCTGCAGGTGTCGGGTAAGGTACACCCCAAATGTGGCATTGCAACCAAGCATGGCTGTGATGAGTATAGGGGCACAATGACTTCACTCGATCTAGATGTGAAACCATATGGGATAAGGTGGCCCACATAGAAGGTTTGTTCAACCACTTTGGCAGCGTGAATGTCAAAGGTGACAGTAGGAACAAGTCATGTCCCCAAAACCCTAACAACTCCTACCGTATGTAATGGAGTACTACCTATGTGGTAATGTGTGGGCATGTTGTTATTCCCAAAGGGGATGACTATGCAACTAATGACATTTAGCTGTAGGCCATGGCTCAGGCACCAGTCATCCATCTCTGTGAGACCCTGTTTGAGTATGCATGTGGCAGCTGGAAAGTTGATCATGGCACCAAGTTTGCAGTCAAGTGCAAACATGTTCAGCCATATTCCCCCTGTGGTAGCCTGTACATCAGACAAATATATACTGAACAAGAGAGGTCCCAGGACCGAGCCGTGTGGGATGCCATGTGTAACTGGTGTATAGTCAGACATGGCACCTTCAATTCTGACCATGTGGGTGCTATCCCTGATCCAGGTATCAATCCATCGTGTGAGATATGTGTCCATATTGATGCTGGTGAGCCTATGCATAATGGCCCAGTGGGTTATTGTGTTGAAGGGTTTTGCAAGGTTCAGGTAGGCTGTGTGGACAGCCGTCCCTATGTCGATGGACCTGTTAGCCATTTAAAGAATACAAACAGGTTCAAGAGGCAAGATCTGCCTACAACAATGCTGAAATGTGTAGGACACAGTATCTGTAGGTTCCCGATGTCTATGTGTATGAGTCCCATCTACTTAGGCTTATACGGCAATATTGTCTGTGGTCCATTGTGGCACCAACTCTGGGGAGCAGGACCACTGTCACTGTATGCCATTCCCTGGGTACATATCCTGTGGTAACTCTGATACTGAACAGTGATGTAATGCGAGGGTTGCGTCTGTCATGATGCTCGTGTAAGATGCAGGCTGAAACACCGTCTGGTCACATTGATACTGTGATGTACACTTTGGGGAGGGCAGCACTCACCTGTTACTGTGTGATGTCAGGGAGGTTATAGTCTGTTGGGATGGATAGTTGCTCCTTAGGGGGGATGGGTGGGAGACATCTAAACTGAACCTGTTTGCCAGGATGTTGGCAATTCCAGTGGGTTCAGGGTAGGTTTAGTCAGTATGCAGTAACTCATAGCATATCAGGGAGTGTCCACCCAGATTCCTGACATAATTGAAGAAGGCCGTGTGATAGTTCTACGTGTCTGTTGCAATTGTCTGGTAGAAGCGGCCCTTAGAAAAGTTCATGAGTGATCGTAGCTGTCTGCTAGTACAGATCACAGATGCCTTCCCAGTCTGGGATTGTGCTCTATCATGTAGTAGCTTCCTCCTGATGTTGTACAGCTTATTAATGGCTGGGGTCTACCAGACAGGTCCCCTGCCACTGGAGTAGTGAGTCCTGTTGTTATTTGGGATAGCACAATCCATGCAGTCCACTAGGTGTCCATAGAATGTGTATGTAAAGGATGCAGCAGTGTGAGCCATATTTGCCACTGTCTCAGGGTCTCTGAAGGATACCACCTTGCTTCGGTGAAGTGAGACATTGGCTCATGAGAAGTTCACCAAGATTACCCAGGATGGGTGTGTGGAGGGTATATGTATGTCCAGTGAGATACATGTATGCTCTGACCTTACCAATGAGGGGTATATCACTGGTGTGGAACACAGAGTCCCCATGTTGGTGATTATCAGGTCCAAAATGTATTCCCCCTTGTGGCTGTGCTGACTGGTTGTGCCATAGCATATGAGTCTACAAATTGTAGCGACTGTTGGGTGAGGGTGTCGGGGCTTGAGTAGTATCCCCAGTCAATATTTGTGTATATGAAGTCACACAATATAATGGTGTTTGTGGAGACCTTCATATTCTCCATAGTTCCCACGAAAGCCGAGTGTGGTTCCTGAGTTTGGGAGTGTGTTCTGTAGCAGGCAACAAACTGAAAGGCAGTATTGCACAATGGTAGTTGTATATGTATGGTCTGTGATGCTTTGTGCAGTGCTACTAACCCGGAGGTGTGTGTAACTGTGATGTATATGGATACTCCCCCTAGTTGTGTTGTCTGTTCCATGTCTTGTTGTCAGACAGCATGGTATGAAACATAACCTGGTAGTGCTGGTGTGCATAAGCGAGCCTGAACCAGGCATCTGTCAGTGCACAGATATTGCTATCCTCCATACTGAGGAGAGTCCTGAGTGGCCGCAATATGAGGTTAACACAACTGTTGTTGAGCAGCATTACCCTTAGTTTCCTTTAACCTGTAATGGCTATGGAGGTGGGTTTGTCTTCTGAGCCCTGCTTAAAAAAGGCACTATGGTGGTAGCAAGAGCCTTAGCCAGCATTCCAAAGTCCAAGGGTGACAGGTGCAAGCTGTCCATAGTGAAGCTATGTGGCATGTTGAGCATGTCACCATAGGCTGACAGACACTGTATCCCCTATGAATTAAACAAATTTGTTAGGCAACTGGTAAATGTGATATGTGTGTCCATATACTGTGACATCATAATTGGTGGGTGTAAGATGCTAGACAAGGTCAGGGTCATACTGGCCTGGGCTACAGGATCAGAGTGTTCCTCCATATATCATGTCATGTGGTCCATGGAGTAACGTCTGAAGTTATACACACCAGCATGGACAATGATGGTGCCAGTCCTGTGCTTGCTTTGGAGTGACCTGACTGCCTGTGTTATGTGGCAGATCCTGGCACCCAACAGACAGCCCAAAGTGACTATTCTGTTGTTAGGGCTGGTGAGTGGTACATCAGTGTGTCTGACAATAAGTGTCGCCTATTACAAGTGTAATAGGTTTGTTGTTTAGCCCGAAGGACAGTGACTGTGTGGCACACTGACATTGTGAACTATGTGATATGTGGGTATTGTAGTGGGGTAGCAGGTGTGTATGTGTGTCTGCTTTGGAGGTCTCTGCTGCTTAGGTAGAGTACATGTACAGCATCCGAGTATGTCTATGTGTGATAATGTGGTTTGAGTGCTGTTGCTAGAGGATATGTGAGACTGATATGTGGTGTGTGTGGTTACCTTCACCACCTGATAGACTGTGCCAGTCGTGGGTCGAGAGAGATCAGCACCATGTATGTCTATATAGGTACATTTCGCACATATATCTGAGTTTGTCGGGAGGAGGAGAGGGTTGTCTGTGTACATGAGGCAGATGTGACATTGTGTCAATATCACAGTATCCACCAGCTGGACTGAAGAGTACACACTAAACCGACCCCTGGACATGCCAGGATATTATCATGACATACTCTGTAGCCTGATCACAAAGGATCAGTAGGATGTTAAGTGTGTAAAAGAGTATAACAGGGATTAGTGCTCATGTTCGTTGGTGTTTTGCAAAGAGTAGCTGAGAAGGAGTCCAGACTGAATCATGACACCTCCTTTAGCTATGTCATAAATAGCAATGTACACCCATATATGTCCTGAGTCAGGGCCAACTGTACCCGAGTGACAATGCCGACATCATGACAGACAGGCCCATATGTACATACCCATCTCCCACTGACAATAGTCCACATCATCATACCAGGAGATATCACATGTAGAATGGATAAGCAGCTACCCCCACTGCCAAAAGCATGGCAGCAAGTGGAATACATTGATTCCCAATATGTGTCATGCACAAACTACAGAACAAACAGATCATGCACCTGAACAGTCAGCTGAGCCTCACCCCCTACACAGGATGTGGAACTGTTGAATGTGTCACAGCTACATATGGCACTCCCCACAAAGTGTTGGTGCACAACACACCATGGGAAGTCAAGTCCAGTACGCCTATGAAGTCTGATCTGCAAGATCATGGAGTCTATCATGGTTGCAGTCATAAACAGAGCTATTGGAAACTGACATACACACAACCCTACCAACCGTGGTATGTTCATGTGTGGATCATGGTTCCCAAAAATGCTAGACTGTTTGCAAGGCAGCCACCCAGGACATACATCAATGAACACATCTACACATGTGTCACAAAGACTTTGAATAGCCCTTTATCAACATCCCAGACACATGTAGTATCCACAAAACCAACAAGCTGTGTATAAATATGTGTTGACATATGATGGAATGTCAATGTGTCCACAGATAGATCACACAAGGTAAGGATTCTGAGGTCTTGTTCAAGCTGTTGACACCTACTGACCCACATGGACCATTCCTGGAATGGCATAAAACAAAGTGTACACACATCACTATGTCCAGTCTGATGATGTCACCATCCTATAAATACAGCAGGAGAAGCGAGTCCTGCTAGTAAGGTGAATAGTGTGCTGTGTTAATGTGTCTCTCTCTAGTATCATAACATAGTTAGGTAGGGGGTTGAATCCTGCAAACAGTGTGTGTGGGGGGAAGTATGTGTGCAGTTTCCTTTGAGAGGTGTTCCCTTTTTGGAGACTGGGAAAACTCACTAAAAGAGGTACATTCCTCTTTGGAAAGTCTGATGATGTCACCATCCTACAAATACAGCAGGAGAAGGGAAACCAGCCAGTAAATCAAATAGCCTGCCATGTTAATGTGTCTCTCTCTAGTATCATAACATAATTAGGTAGGGGTTTGAATCCTGCAAACAGTGAGTATGTGTGTATGTGTGCAGTTTCCTTTGAGAGGTGTTCCCTTTTTGGAGACTGAGAAAACTCACTAAAAGAGGTACATTCCTCTTTGGAAAGTCTGATGATATCACCATCCTACAAATACAGCAGGAGAAGGAAAACCAGCCAGTAAAGCAAATAGCGCGCCGGGTTAATGTGTCTCTCTCTAGTATCATAACATAGTTAGGTAGGGGGGTCTGAATCCTGCAAACAGTGTGTGTGTGTGTGCAGTTTCCTTTGAGAGGTGTTCCCTTTTTGGAGACTGGGAAAACTCACTAAAAGAGGTACATTCCTCTTTGGAAAGTCTGATGATGTCACCATCCTACAAATACAGCCGAAGAAGGGAAACCACCCAGTAAAGCAGATAGCGCACCATGTAAATGCATGACTCTCTAGTATCGTAACATAGGTAGGTAGGAGTTTGAATCCTGCAAATACTGACTGCCTGTGTGTTACTGTTGGTCAATGCGGTGTGGGTTTTGCTTTTATTATGGTATGACATAGTATGATTACAACAGTAAGTGCATTGCACACATCAGGTATCTGCGTGGCAAATATATATGTGTACATGTCCCCTCAATCAGTACATAGGTGTGAAGCCTGCATACTACATGAATACATTTGTTTCCATTGACAGGTTGTGCCGCTGCTTCTCAGATTGTAGGTCATATATGTACGTATGTGACAAGACCATCCACTGTCGTGTTCTGTGGCCAAGGTCATCTGTAGCACACACACCCATGACAGTTAGACATTGTCATACACAACAAAGACTGCCAAGAATGGACAGTCTTTATAGGTGTACGACTGCCTTGTGGATATGCATTCAGGCCTCCAATGCCTTATGTGATACACCTTGGGACTCCACAATACCTATGGATATGTGGATACCAAGGAACACATGACATAACGTGAGGATGTATGTACACATTGGTACCCAACATATATGTTGAGGGCTACCACCTGTGTGGTACTGATGGGATAGTATGTATAGTACATGAGGATGACTATGCCATAGTTGGCTTACTGCTATACAGCATGTATCAGACAACAGGTATCTGTCTGTATGATACCCTTGTGTAGGATATGCGTCCCATCCAGGGAATGCATTGTAGGCCAATCCATGCATTTCCAGATTTGGATGGACACATCCCTAGTGTGTCTGCATGTACCTAAGGGGGCTATATGCCAAACAGGTGTGGGCACAGGAATGGGTGGTGGTCATTACCACTGGTTAGTGTTATAGTGTAGCACTGGAAGGATCCACTTGTTACTGGGTTCCCTACTACTGTGTGTCATTTGTCAGGACATCATCCAATGATTGCTTATAGTCATGCTGTTGAGGTTGTGTATACTACCAGACCACAAATCATTGACAGATATTAACGGTATCACCCACAGCATAGTGTCAACCCATGTCATACACATGTCTACCCATGTTAGTACATAACTGTAGTAGAATGCATACTGGCCATTGAAAGATACTATGAGATGTTAACAATGTGTACGACAGGGTATGCCACATGTCCCATGTGTCCACTATGCATGTACATCCAGACAGATGTACACTTGCTTATCTGTACTGTACACATCACACATGTACTGTCCACTCCCTAACACATGCTGGCAACACATTACACTTCAGCCAAGTGGCACATGGGTGGACAATACATACTCAGAACTAACAGTGATGTAAACAATGCTACATTGACAATCAGAGCTTTGATGCATAATGTCTGCTCAGATATACCTACAAGGATGTCATTACACTTCCTTGTTGACAACTTGCTATTATTGCTACACTGCTATAGTGTCACCCTGTGCATCAGCACCATGTTAGCCTGTCCCTCCGTCAATGATGCAGATGACAGGAGGTGACACAGGTATCATCATATGCACAGGGCGTTTTGTTGTTTGTCAGAGCCTGACATTGACCCACCCAATCTGTGTGTGTGTGTGTGTGTGTGTGTGTGTGTGTGTGTGTGTGTGTGTGTGTGTGGGACAACAGTACAGCATGGGCCAATGTTGATGTAATGTGTGTGTGTGTATGTGTGAGCCCTAGTTGTTTGGTTAATGTGTGTGTGTCTGCATGCACACAGCTCCACCATGTGGCTGCCATACACAGTAGTTTGTGGGACAGCCACAGACTGTACCTGCTAGGCTGTACAGATCACTGTCTCTGGCCACGGACACAGTACCTGTGCCTGGCAGGGGTGCTACAGACAGTATCGGGTACCAACCCTGACTGGGTACTGTCATCAGAGGCAGAGGTATGATGACTGGACCCATGTCCCTGCTGGGACTGTCCAGAGCCACGTGCACGTGGTCTACTGGGGCGGTCAATGGACAGGCCAGCCCCAGTAATGCTGGGGCTGGTACTGCCACTACGGGAGCGGCTGTGAACTGTAGGCCATCTGCGACCACTGCCAGCTGTTGCTGGCATGCATCCTCGTTGGCGTCGCAACCATCCCGCATGGTCCTGGCTCATGGAAGACATTGTGGAGGGCATATAATGTCTCCCCCCCAACGTCTATCAATGACCTCAGTGTAAGTCCGGATGGCACCGGCAAGGTCACGGATGCTGTTATTGATAGCAGTGTAATGTGCCTTCTGCACCCTAAGTCCCTGCCTGGTGTACCGTTCCATAAGTGCCTGAGCCTGCATTACAGCCCGGAACATACTGGTCGTCATAAGACCTGTGAGGGCATGCCTGCCAGGGGCAATATGACCAGTGGTGCTCCCTCGAGAACCCCTGGACCTCCGCCTATGTGGTTCCGTTCCAGGTCTACGGCTATGGCTGCTGTGAGGGGATGCAAGTGCCATGGGTACCATACTCTCCTGGTCAATACCAACTGTATGCTGTCCCTCGCCTATGGCCATTGGTGGTGAGGGATGTATTGACAGTATGAGTGTGCACATAGATGGGGTTAAACACTGTGTACTGTCGATTGGCGGACCAATGACAGACCCTGTCAAATCTTCCTGTGCCACAATACATGTGTCATCATCACCACTATTCGTGGCAGTGGCTTCAGGTTGCCTGCTGCTTTCGCCAACCCCTAACTCAGCACCTGTGAGAGGAAGACAGGAAACACACTTTACAGTCTGCACATGCACACATGCACACATGTACACATGCACACATGCACACATGAACACATGAACACATGCACACATAAACACATGAACACATGCACACATGAACACATGAACACATGAACATATGCACACATGCACACATGCACACATGAACACATGCACACATGAACACATGCACACATGCACACATGCACACATGAAGATATGCACACATGAACACTAATACACACCTCACTACAGCACATACACACACATATCAGCAGTCCAACACATACTCTATAGTGGGTGAAGGTGGGTGTCAGTATCACATGGTAGACAGTCACCACACATGTGTCAGCATGCAGAATATGTGTTGCACAAGACCATGCAGTGCAAGTGTAGATGCCCCTATTAAGTGCACCATCACTCACAAGTATACATGCCATGGCTGCATGTGTTATCTGTGTGACACATAGATATCCATGTCTGAGTGCAGTGTCTGTGTCCATAGCAGGTAATAGTGGGCACTGGTGTAGCACATGCATGCTATGTACACACACGGGATGTGCAGTACATGTTGATGTGAAGGAATCCCAATGCTCGACATGGCCAGTGTACAGTGGTTATGGTGAGTGTGGGACATATTGCAGATATGTGGGTGCCAGACATGGCATGGCATGCTACACAGCTGCAACAGTAAACACCACACATACCCAATGTGTGTCAAGTGACCTATACACCCACTAGCATTCCAGGACATATATGTGACACTTTGTGTGGATGGTGACTGCTGTGCATATTGTGTATACTGGCATATGTAAGCACACAGACAACATGCTACGTGTACTGTGTATAGGTGCATATGTTTGCACACACACAACACTGAGGTGCAAAGCAATGGCTGCTATGAGTAGTACTGTGGTCACTGTAACTGGATGGGGTGTAGTATCCTGTGCCATCATCAACATGCATCTTGTGGTCACTCACAGCTACTAATGTGTGCAAGACCACCACCTAGTATGCTGTACCTGAACTGCAGTGCAGTGGCTACGTTCACAATTACACAGCCACCTTGTACATGGGTGTGTGAGTTGCCCAATAGGGAGCATTGACTAACATGACTGTGTTATGTGTTGCAGAGTGTTGCACAGTCCCATGATAGGCCTCTACCCTGAGGTACATCATGTGTGTGAATGACATGTGGGATACTGAAGTATGACCTTACAGTGGGTGTGTGGTAATGCCAAATGTAGCATGTTTTCATGTACTGCGTATGATAAATGTGTTCTGTTGTGTACAGCTGTAGCAACTATGCATATCCAATGTGCAGTGCAGTGTTGCCACAATTGTGTCTGCTGCACTGTGCATTGCATGTGATTGAGGCAGCTACTGACTTTACTGAGATGATCAATGCCTCACAGCAAACATGCACAGCATCCATTATGGTTAGGTGTGTTATGTGCACATTGCCTACACCTCACCTATGACATGCACATTTCATTACCAATATTAAAGTGTTAACACACTCACCAGCATGTATTGTCTGCCCTGCTGTCACACCAGAGGGACCTAGAAGAATATGACACAGTTTGTCAGTGGCCACAACTGTGGCATTGCTACTGTGAGTTTGCTAAACGACAGTGGAACAACAGTCAACAGTCACAGGTGTATGGATACTATTCCAAATATCAGTATTGCACACGTTAGGCAGCATAACTGCTAAACACACAGTACACACCTCACATATGCATATTCTAACAATACAGGTAATGGTAGTCTACAGCTAGGGTGTATTACCTGCACACTCCATGTCATCTTGCTGTGTGGCTCCGGCCTCCATGATGACACATGTGTGATGCTGTTGCTGCTGTAGGCCAGGAGCCACCATGCTTAGGAGCAGCTCCTCCACTCTGATGGGGGGGGATGTATGGCCGCCTCACCACCTGTGGCAAGCTGTTGCCTATGGATATCAGACGCACACCACCTGACGTGTCTAATTAAATCACTGCAGTGATGGCGTACCTGCTCATATGTCCGGTTATGCATGCCTATGTCATTTACCCGGCAAACAAGGTTTTGCCACAGTGCAGTATGGTCATGCTGGTGCTGGCTGGCCCTGAAAAAAAGCAGATTATAGTGCTGCACCAGGCTGTTCAGGATTTCCTGCTCCTCTGAAGCTGAATACGATAGATTACGTTGATGAGCCATAACCCTGGAAGCCAGTTAAATGATATGTGTGAGCATGTCATGTGGCACACTTAACATTACGAAGTACAGATATCACTTAACTGCCATATATAGCATCTATCTGTCTATCAGAGGATACACACATTCAATACCACATATCAGTGCTCAGCCCACAACTGGCTGACAGTGCCTGCAACACTCCATATAACACACCAGTATACACCAGTAGTCAGCACACTGTTTGGGATACAATGCACAACCTTGCCCCGGGGGTATATATCAAGCTAATGCAGGAAGAAATATGTCATCCAATGCAATGAATGTCATGTACATTTACAGTAGTACCGGTAAACCACCCTAGTCTTTGATGCCATACCTCTACCTAACATATATGCATGGTTGTTAATATAGCTGGCATACTGCTGTAACAGAGTATACATGTTGCTAGGTACACACACATACCCTCTAACACACATGTCATTGCGGGCATGGTGCAGGCATCATTAAACACACATCGGACATACATACAACACACAGATGTATGCTGACACAGATGAGCATTACCTGTGTACCTTATAGTACTGTGTGCCCCTACTTACAGATACCTATGCCTGTGGTATGTAATCTGTGCAGACTACAGGAAACACACAAGACAGTGTTACCAGGGACTGTGAACATACACCATACTTTGCTGTTTAGGCCTACAGCTTCAGGTAGTACAACAGTTCATATGTGAGCTGGAGTCACCCAAGAGTACCACTTACTGAGCATACATGTATTGCTTCAGCCTACATTGGGACAGCACAGTCGTACACAAGGAACTACATCACAACATATGCCATCCTACTATGCCTGCATCCCAATAACTGACACATCTTTCTCCGGCCTCACACCTAGGACACAAACTACCATGACAGACACAACCTCACACTAAGCTATCACACCTTTACAAATCTTGCACACAGTCACTGTCACACTCATTCCACCTCATATAGCAGGTATTGCACTGAGTACATGTGTGTGTGTGCATTATGTCATAGGTAGGTAATACGCTATTGGCCCTAGGGCCTAGAGCAGCCTAGCCATATACTACCCTGGCCTTTGACACACATGTAATGTGATTTCACTTGCTCCTGTCAACCAGATACACAGAGGTGACTCCCAGGGCATATTACCTATCTCCAAAACAATCATCAGGGGTATGTATGGCATCTGCTAATGAGGAGCCTTGTTTGTTCATGCTGGGTGGTTTAGTCCAGAGTATGGCATATTTGTGGATAGGAACCTGTACCTCCAGCATGTGCTGTTTAGTGAGGTGACAAGGATTAGGGCCCTAGGTCATGTAGCCCAGAGGGATTGTGAGGAGTTGTCATGGTGGTTGGCCGACTGCTATGGGTGTGACATACCTCTATATGTCCAGCAGTGGTAACCTCTGGGTGGGCAGTATGCAATGCACTCTAGCTGTGGTTTGTGAGTCAGTCTGCATAGGGCATGTGTTTGAGGGCAGTATTACTCTTTGTTAGGTATGTCTGTGGCCTTTCCACTTGCTGTAGTTGTCATGTGAGGTACATACCACATGGAGCATTGTGATGAGTAGAGGGGAACACTGACCTATATTTCCCTAGATGACACACCTTTTGTGATGACACGTACCATGTAGACAGATTACATTACTAGTGTTGTCACTGTGATTATCAAAGGGGAGCCTACTGTCCACCTGTGTCCCGTGTACCCTTCTGACACCATCAGTGTTAGGCAGGCTACCATCTATGTGGCAGTTACTGCGTAAGGTGTTTTGGAATGGGGTATGGCACTGCGGTATCAACACTGGTGTTCAGTCCATGCCTTGGACAACAGGCACCTGTTGCAGTACATATGACCCCATGTCTCCCTCACTCTCTCTTATATATATATATATATATATATATATATATATATATATATATATATATATATATATACACACACATACATACATATATACATATCTATCCATATATATACATATCTATTCATATCCATACATATGCATACATATCCATAAATATCTATATATATCTATATATGTCTACATATATCCATATATATATATATATATATATATATATATATATATATATATCCATATATATCTATATTTATCCATATATATCCATATATATTTAAATATATCCATATATATATCTATATATCTATACACACATATATATGTATATATACATGTATATATACACATACATGTAAGCATCCTTTGCTGTACATATAGCTGCACATATAGGCACATATACTGCTCACCTTTCATGGTGGGGATGTCAATTATGCAACAGTTGTGAGACATACGGTTATGTAATACTATTGCACAATGTTGTGCAGAATGCATTCTGCTGTCCTCAGGCCGTATAGCTGTTGCAGGCCTCACTGCCTGTAGCTCAATCCCACAGCGTTTACCACCACATGACATATACCGGCACTGCTTGCTTTCTGCAATGCCACACACTACAACCTACATACATATGTGCACATAGCAGCCTCCAACAGCATACTTATGTCCAGCCTTCACTAACAGTTGCAGTATGTCCCTTGCCCTATGCAAATGTGCATGTACATATAGATACGGACTGCTGCCACATATGGATGATTCACAGTATGTAGAGTACCCTTCAGACACATCTTTTGGATGTCACCAAATATATATCTGTTACATACCTTACCTTTGTATTCCTCACCTCCATCTGTTGTAGGTGTTTTTTTTTTTATTGTTTATTTATTTATTTATTTTTGGTTTTGTTTCCTCTGTGTGTTGCTGTTTGTTTTCAGCCTCTGTCTCCTTCTGCCTGTTTGTCTGTCTGTCTCTGTCTGTCTCTCTCGCTCGTGCTCTCTCTCTTCCAGTTGTTGCAATGATATTATTGTATGTGTGGACAGCAGATACAGGCTGCTTTCTAGGTATCTGCACATGTGCATGTGATGGCCTCTGCACCAATTGGTGCCCACCATTTAGTAATTGCATGCAGCCTGCTGTGTGGTAATTGCAGTTCTCACTGTGATTTCAGGACACTGCTATAAAATGATAGGTTAGGTAGGCATAGCCCTTTCAGTTTTGCAAGGTGGGGACCATGCTTGTTTGCTGTGGACACTGTTGTCTCAGTCAGAAGGTTGGTATATGTCTCATATCTGAAGCTGGGTTGTAGCCAGTGAAATGCATGTTATACTGAAACCTGACTGTTGCTTCTTCCAGTACACTCTTCTCAGTGTGTAGGTTTATTCACACCTCCTAATGCTAACACTGGATACAGGGGAGTATGTACTTTCTTTTCGAATTAGAGAATTAACTGGCATACAACAGTAGTTATTGCAATGTATTCCTATGGCTTTCCTATTTTCCCTTTACATTCACTCATTGTAATGCATGTGATATTTCTTTCAGCACCAAGTTGTTGTATATCTGCTGTGGTGTAGTGGTACTTCATGCATACTGGTGAGTCCAAGGTCCCGGGTTTGAGACTGACAAGGTTTTTTATTTTGCTGCTGAGCAGTATAAGGCCTACAGAGTGACTAAGGCACTTTTAAACATTTGTAAGCGGGTTTGCGCGATGCTTAGAGATGCTAAGCTAAGCTAAGCTAAGCTTATTTTATGTTAGCAATACTAAGCTAAGCTTGGCTTAGCTTATCATATCTTAGCAATGCTAAGCTAAGCACACACATGCACACACTGGTGCAAACCTGCTTACTACTGTTTACAAGTGCTCACTCCCGCTAACCCCTGCACTCATTTCTTTGACAGAAAAGTAAATGGGGAGATAGGAATGTGGTGATAAAGGGTGCACTAAGAGGGGAAGACAGTAGGGAAACCAGCTCGGGATGTAGAGGATGGGTGTGGAGAGGGTCCATAGCTGCCCATTTCTTTACCAGCAACAGCTGTGCATATGCAATACATTAGGAGGGATATTTGAAACCTTCCACCCCTGAGAGAGGGGTGAGGACAACTAAGTGTGTTATACTACCGATTATGAATATCAGGCACATGCACTGTTTGTGAACTGCTAAACTGTCATTAGTACGTTACTCACTTCTGAACAGTTTGTGGTTTGTTTGTGTTGACATTAGCACAGTCTGCTCAGGACAACTGGACATATTTCACTACTGTGTATGCCTACCTACACCCTTGGTTGTGCCTGACTACACGGGTATATAGTACTTTTGGGTAGGGGTGCAGAAGTGCAGAGTGCATTATTTATTATCGTGTGATGTTTGTCTTACTGAACATGCAGAGTTGCTGTGTACCTGTAATTCTATAAAGGCTAGTAGTCTGTCTGAGTAGCTCCCACCTGTGGACATATCCAGATGGTAGACAGAGGTCAGCCTAGTATTCTTTGACTGTGCACCACAGCAGTCTTTTCAGCACCTGAACAATGGCATTTTCACAGGTGGTTGCTAGCAGTACATGGCTACATCCTTTGATATTTCTGTGTTGTACTTCTGCATAAGAGCATGCTTGTGGGATTCATTCTACAGCTATTTGCAGAGTGTGTAACAGCAGACAAGCTGATATGCCTGTGTGTTTCTGACCCTTCCAGGCCTCAGATACTCTCACATATATATTTGAACAGCCTCATGGAAAGGTACATATAACTGGGATACACCTGAGATATATTTCAGACATTTTTCAGTTCAGACTTTGGGGGATTCATAGCATATGTATTACTACACCTTTTCTGACATGCAATCAGTGTCTACTCTCACTTATTGACATTTGTCATTAAGTGAGATTCCCCACATTTCTGCCTACTGTTAGTACATTTCCCAGGGAGTCAGAGGGGCACAGCTAACATTTGTTTACAAATCAGGGTCATCACTGTAGAGCAGTCACTGTTGGGAGGTCTGCTCTGATACTGTGTGGGGTTTGTAAGGTGCTACTGTAACATTATTCCCTACTAGCATGGCTGATTCTTTTTTCACAGCCATGTCATGCAATTCCACAACACCTGCTGGTTAAGGCCCACAGAACAAGATTTGTGTCATGCCATTCCTATTTTCCCTTTACATTCACTCATGGTAATGCATGATATATTTCTTTCAGCACTAAATTACTGTATATGTGCTGTGGTGTAGTGGTACTTCATGCAGACTGGTGAGTCCAAGGTCCCGGGTTTGAGACTGACAAGGGTATTTTATTTTGCTGCTGAGCAGTACAAGGGCCTTGTCATACATTGTGACTAAGGAACTTTTAAGCAGTTGTAAGCGGGTTTGCGTGGGGTTGCACGATGCTTAGCAATGCTTAGCTAAGCGCACACAAGCTCACACTCGCGCACCCCCGCTAACTACTGCTTAAAAGTGCTTACTCCTGCTAACCCCCGCGCTAATTTCTTTTAAAGAAAAGAAAATGGGGAGATAGGAAAGTGGTGAAAAAAGGTGTGAAATTTGAAACCTTCCACCCCTGAGAGAGGGGTGAGGACAACAAAATATGTTGTACTGTTAATTAGAATTATCAGTTTACATGTCCAGCGGACATGTGTGCAAATTGGGCAGCTATGTATGGGGCGTAATTTTTTTGTGGGAACAGATTGCCCTTTTTTTTAATTTTTTTTTCAGGTGAGTGTGGAATGTGAGGTAGAGGAAGTAGGTATATTTGGGGAGGTAGGTTGGGGAGGTACACAGACAAGACAAACAAGACGCATACAGGGGCGGAGTTTGACACATGGGGTGGGTGAACACAATTGACGGGGAAGGATGTTTGGAAATCGCAAGCCCATGAGCCCACAGATGGTAACAGTGGAACTGAGATCCCCACCCATGGGCAGTCACCACTGCATCTTCACAGTCTCGAGGGTGGCTGTGCTGAGGGCTGCGTAGGATGGGCAGGCTCACCTGAGAGATGCGCCACTGTCACCTTGAGCTGGCATAGGGGATCAGCGAATGAACACTGGATCTCCCTACGCACCACAGCCCGGATGCTAGCAAGGGTGACAGGCGGCCCTCCTCCGCACACGCTTGCATGGGGGGGGCAAGCCCCACCCCCTGCAGCGCTTCCACCCGAAGGTGGCACAGGACCAACAGAGGAGGGGAGCCCGGGCTGGGCACCAGAGCCGCTGGTGCCAGGTGCACTTGCCAACTGAGGAGGGACAGGTGGATCCTCTGGGACCGGCCTTCCCATACATTCTGTGATTAGGTGTGTTTAATTACAACATAAACAACAGCATTCCAGATTAGTTGTAACAGCATGCAGTAATATTCCCATTAACCCAACACACCAAGGTTCCAACAGTTGAACAGCAAGCATAACACATGCATATATTGAACGACAGTGGATATTCCAACAGCATGCAGGGATGTTTGGTAGCAACAGGCCACCATGAACGTGGTGTTTGAACACGTCACATGCATCAACATCAATGCAAATATTTATAAAACAATAGGACATATGTCCCAACAAATATTTAAGATTACACATACCCATTGAGGTGTGGAATTGCATGGTTTATGCACATACGGTAGGGTGTAGAAAAAACCTTGGTTAACATCTTATAATGACCTTTTAGTCTACACTACATTCCCAGTGACTGCAAGTGTATATCCCCTACCTGTATTATTACACTTGCCACCATACATTAGGTTGTGTCGTGGGTTTGGCTAATTCAATATATGCCTGACCTATATCTGACATACTAGCTGTCCAGGATGCAGATGTTACTGCTACATATTTCTTGTTTGCATTTAAATTTCTTTATCTACATATCTGGGATGTTTTCACATTTCATTTTCACTTCGATTTGTACAGAACCCTGCATTTCTTGACACACACTCACATTTCTGGTGAATAATAACATGCTACATGTATGCCAGGTTTACTTATTCATGCCAGCCTTTAATTGACTATTGTGGACTGTATATATGTTTCACAGCTACTAGCACTTCCATCACCCACTTTATATGGGACTGCATAACTCTGGGTTGCCAGCACATTTTCAAACAGTACTGTTTGTATAATGCAAAGGTACAACAACATTTCAGACTCTGTGACACAGACACACTCTGGGTTTTAGACCTTTATTAATGACATTGCACACTTTTCCACAGGCTCACTCCTTTATTTGTTTTAATGGTGTTTATGGCAGACATGTTCAAGACATAGTATACCTTTATTAATAGGTTAGAACAATCTTTTTTCAGGCTCACTCACTTATGTTATATGACAGTGCCTGCAGAGATATTATTCCAGACATATGTTACCTTTCTTAATGAGTTACTACACTCTTTTTCTGCCTCTCTGATGTTTTTATCTGACAGTACATGCAGAGGACTTATTCAGGCAATTCTACGGCTGTTGTATTGGACTACAACACTTTCTTTCATGCTCTCTCCCATATTTTATATAACAATACATGCAGAATAATCAGTAACCTGCCTGGTGGTGCAGCCTTAGCAGCCTATCAGCATAGGCTTGCTGATTCGTAGCACTATCACCTGCAGCTGTAAAGTAAATGAAAGGATACTGAGACATACCTATCCATTATACATACTCCATTATCAATTCTTACATACTGCATTCCATGGCTACATGCTCAGTTGTGGGGCATTCTGCATCCCACAGGCCTCCTGTATCCATTGGTTCAGGCAGTCCTGCTTTCGTCTGTTCAGGTCTGCATGGTGGTGACGGACCTGCTCACCAGTCCAAGGAATGCCTGTGGCACTGGTGAGGTCATGAGCTAACCAGTTCCAAGCCTCTGCCTTGTACTCTGTTCCTTGGAACATGCCCTGCAGGAGTCTTGACTCGTGATGGTGGACAAGGAGCCAAACCATGTATTTGGACTCCTTGATGCCCCAACGTTGCGCTCAGAAGCGTGAACCCTCTCCTGCACCTGACATTCTGACTGCAAATGTGAGCTACAATCAGTTATGACGAGTATTCCAGCCTATGGGGCTTAAATATGCCATATTTCCCACACTTTTTTGTGATTGGCTGTTTTGTAAAATTCTCGGCTGACTGCAGACCTGCTTAGTAATGGTTAAACTACCATTCGTAAGTATATGAATGTTAATAGTGGCTGCTTCTCCTATGTTGTCATGGCTTAGTGGTTCTGTACTTTGATTATGATGCACAGGGGCCTGGGTTCGAACCTTGTCATTCTTTTATTTTAATACTGTCTAGACAGGCTAGGGGGTGTGGCTGCATTTAAGCAAGTTAGCGCTACGTTGCTCCATGGTGCCCTACGGTGCCCTGGTTGGTGCAGCGCGCACATCTGCGCAAACACATTGCGCTGGGTAAAGCGCTTTTAACCTTTGGGCAACTCTATTGTGCTGGGCAAAGTGCTTTTAACCTTTGGGCAACTCTATTGCTCTGGGTAAAGTGCTATTAAACTATGGGCAACTCTGTTTAGCTGGGTAAAGTGCTATTAAACTATGGGCAACTCTGTTTAGCTGGGTAAAGCTCTATTACACTATGGGCACCTCTGTATAGCTGGGTAAAGCGCTATTAAACTATGGGCACCTGTGTTTAGCTGTGTAAAGCATTGCTTAACAGCAGGCTATTATATATCTGGGTCCTTTAAAAATATTTAGTTTGTTCACTGATACATTGGCCATGTCACTGCTTTTAATAAAATTTTAATCATATATGTCTGGTATTATTTCAAATACTGATTTAAAACATAAATAAGAAAGGGAGTGGTGGGACTCAAACCGTGAATGCCTTCTCTTTGTGCATACGCTCTACCATTATGCTATTGCAATTTGGTGTGATTTGCATAAACATTCTTTTTTATGCTCTTCCATGTCAGAATTGCTAACTCTAGCTAAGCAATGGGCACACACACGTGCAAATACCGGCAGCTATATTGTGGATTTAAAAAATATATATATAATTATTTACTTTATATTAGTGTGATGGGGTTTATAGTGTCAGGGAGTGTGGTGTTGGGTGCAAGTACATTTGAGCGAACTCGCTCTTGTGTGTTGACATTATGCTTTTTAAAACCTTGCAGGGGCGTGCACATTTAGACTGCTCGGCAGTCGGACACGCCCCCTGCTTTCCTACTCAGTCCGTGTAAGAGTTACAGCTGAGTCAGTTTGCCCTCATGAATATTCATGGCACGCTGATGTCAAACCGTTCAACTGCAGCCTCTGAGTTAGACTTATTAAGTCTTATACGGAGGATTACTGAATCCGGGGGTATGACTCTCAGCAAATCATTTATCCAGACATTACTCCCAAATCACCACTGAAAAGGGCTTACCTGGTTAACATAAAAGTTGTTTTTGGTAAACAGTTGACTTTAACAATGAGTATTTTGAATGGGAAACTAAAATCCCTTAAAAAACGCTACCCCCAAAACCTGATAGACCTTACAAAGCTTCAAAGAATAGTTCAATATAAGCAGTATTAGGAAAAAAAAGTAATAGCTTTGATTAACCTTACTTCGGAAATATAATTCAGGTTGTTGAACAGTTTTGGTAGTGACTGTGTACCTGGGGTTCCTAATAAAGTATTGAATGTTCACAACAATCAGTGAAATGGCCTTTTTTTAACAAATAAGAACATTGGCTCTGACTACAGTGAGGAGATGTATTTCCCAAAACACTCTTAACCTCAATAGCTTTATCTGGGTCACAAGACCTAAAAGGAAAGTAGGGAAACAGCAATAAGTGAAACTGATCATTTTACTCTTTGCCAACTGCAGTGAGTTTGCACCCAATAACATTATTTTTTAAGCTTTTATTTATTAGAGCCATTAATCATATAACCTATTTGGCCCTGCTTTCAAATTGTTGTATATTGGAACCAAAGTAGTAGAAAATAGAATGTGAGGTTCTTTGGAAACAGCATTTGACACTAATATAAATATGTCATAATTGGACAGACTGGTGAGTGAGTTTCAAAAGAACAAGATGTTACACTGAACACTAGAAAGAGATATGAAAAATTGTTTAAAAAAAGTATAGACAAATTTTGAGGAAATACAAGAATTCATTTTTGCAGAAGCCTGTTGTGATTATCCATCATCCTTCTTATGAAATGTTGTTTGTTTCCTGAGAGCTGCCAACTCTGTAAATTCATATTTATCTCTTATCTTTTCTAAACATAGTACACAAACAGAACCTATGCATTCTCCTAAGGGGGGGGGGTCTATATTGAAAGAACAAAAGCTCTCAAGAGTGAATACATATACATCGACACATAAAGAGTGATGTATTAAAATAGTGAAATATGTATTTAGCGAAAAGAAAACAGCGAATATGTTTGTTTAGCCAACAGCGCAATCCAGGTGTGTTTTAAATAACTAAAGAAAAGTAAAACAACACTGTTTTGAAGGGTATCATAGTTGCCCGAACACAATCTACGTAACGTCTTATGTAGCCATGTGGGGATGAGGAAATATATTATTTTCCCCACTGTAGTGCAATCATGGAGTTGGTATATGTAAGTAGGGGGGTGCAGGGGGCCCCCTGCAAAACTGTGTTGTTTAATTTTCTTTATTTAATTATAGCACACCCAGATCGTGCTGTTGGCTAAACTTACATGTTTGGTGTTTTTATTTTCGGTTAATACGTGTTTTGCTATTTTTATACATCGCTCTTTATGTGTCGATGTATATGTATTTGCTGATGAGAGGTTTCGTGTTTATAATATAGACCCCTCCTAAGGTGCTTACAGTTTTCTACCAGGCCCTCTTCTGCTCTCTTGCTTCAAGGTTCTGCATTATTAAACTCTTCTTGTACCTTTTTGTGTAGGTTTTGGTGCCATTTTGTTGCCATCCTCTAATCCTTAAATGAATATAGATTTCAGAATAGCACATAATAATTTAAATGGGGTCTTCAAAAAACAACTTCTTGCTTCTGCTGATAATACTGCTGCCTTGGCATCGCAGTATTTTATCAGCCTTAATTACTGCTTTCTCTCATTCGTTTCCTTCATTTAGTCCTCAGTTTCTTTTCCCCATTTGCTGCCATTATTGCTTCCACTCCAGCAGTGCACTTCCTCCACAGTTCTATATATTTATTTATTTCCAGTCTTATGTCTGGGGAAGTCCACTGGGCCAAGCAGAGCCAATTTTCATCAAAGGCCCAGGGAGAAAAGCTCGAAAAGCAGTTAACAGAGTATAACATAAGTATAGTATGGAATATACAGTATACAAAAGCATAATTATACAATTTAAAATACAACATCAGGGAGTATACATTTAAAAACACAAATGTTAAAATATAGATCAAGTCAAAAGTAATACAGAGAATATAATTAAAAGTACAAGTCAAAAAGTGTTTATACATGTTTAGTGTTTGTTCTAACAATAATGTTAGTGATCAGAGGTGATGGTAGATGAGACTGAAGGGAGGTTTGAAAGAGATGATAGTGTAATTTAGGTGAACAGGGAGCAGGAACAGTTCCAGTTTGAGATAAGGTAAGAATGGAGGAGAGATTTGAAATTAGAGTGGTTGTGAGCACAGCTGAGAGATATCTCCTGGATGCATTATTTTATAGTGAGGTAAAGTAGTCACATCTCAGATCATTCTTTCATACTTGCCAGTTATTGTTGCTTCCTATTATGCTATATAATTGTGAGTCATCAACAAAAAAGAAATGTTTTCCTTACCCACTGCAGTATCACTTTTAAAACCTGAGAATGAACAACACCTGTACTGACATTTATCACAGTCATGCCATCTTAGTGCACTCCATTTTCTAATATCTTCTCTGTGTCCAGTTGCCTAACCAATGTTTACTCATGCTAGCACCCTCTGACGCCATTCAATTTTTTAATATGTTTTGTAACGTGTTGTGTTATACCATGTCAATAAACATTGCCATGGTCCCTTTAAGGTTGGATCTGCTGGTTACTGAATGAATCCCTTTAAGTGTTGACTACCATCCTTGCCCTCTTTGGGTTATTATTATTATTATTATTATTATTATTACTATTATTATTATATCATTATGCAGACCTAGAAATGCAGTAGAGGTATTTGAGATCAGACATTTAGGACTTTGGAAGTAGTTAATATGGGGACAGTGACAGCAGCTCATGAAGTTTTCTCTTGTGACTGGACATTATCATAGTAACCTACACCAGCATGAAGTCACATCAAGCTGAGGGGCTCAGGACCAGGGTCCTAGGGTTGCAAGTATTTTTTTCTTCTGAATGGCATAATATTGTGCTATAGACACTATGTGCTTATGGGAATGCAAAAAAAAAGAGAGACTCTTTTATTTTGCCAGGGCACGGTATTTTACAGCTATGACATATACAGCTGTTATAAAAGTGGTTCATTAAAGAATATACTGCTTTAATGGGGCTGAACATTGGTTGAAAGACATACTGTTTGTCATATTATAGTATTTATTAATGTATTCCAGTATTATTTTCTGGTATTTTAACTAGGAGGCAGCTCCTAGCAGTGGGAAGATAATCATATACAGACTTAGGGTTAGCTACTTTGGAAAATGGTATGATCAGTGAATGTTTGAAGCTAGGAGGGCATTAGGCTGTAAACGAAAGTGAAGGGACCACTTAGAGTGCAGCTACTTATTTGTAGAAATGGACAGTGCATATCATGGATTATAGATTAAAATGGAAATCATTTTTTCTAGTAGTTTGTTGACAATATATTTTTATAGCCTTGAAGTAGAACTGAGGGAATTCTAAACGCTGATGTAGGTTAGTTCTAAGGATCGAGGGTTGAATATTAGTATTGATGTTTGTGGTAATGAATTGGAGAAGCTGTGCTGTCCTTCAGTTCCTTCAGGTTTGATTTATTTGTACTAGTATTAGAAGTGGCTTTTGGAAAAGCCTTCTCTGTGCTAAGCTGTTTAATGGAATATCACAAATTGTTTGGCTCCACAAGAAGTTTTGTTTGCAGGTTGTATACGTGTGTGTGTGTATGTGTGTGTGTGTGTGTGTGTGTGTGTGTGTGTGTGTGTGTGTGTGTGTGTGTGTGTGTGTGTGTACTTTTTATAACTGAAACTACCAAATGTTGATGTGTTTTTTTTTTTACACACTTTGGTTGACAAAACAGCTGGTCAACAAGTGTACAAGATCGACACTCCCTAGGGCTGGAGAATATGATAGGGGACCCCCATTTGCAGTTGATGATTTTAGCGTCAGTCTACTCAAGTTTAAACTAACTTTAGTAGATCCATATATCTGTATCTGTCTGTCTATATCCATATATATATATATATGTCCGTGTAACTAGATAGATATAGATATGGACGTGGCTTTACCTTTATTTATGTTTACTCTAGTTTTTGTAAGAGTCTGAAACAGTGTGGTTGTCTTGTTCTGCTTTTTCTTTCCAAACTGTTTCTCTTTCTTTGGTTTCTTCTCATGCACTAAGTGTGATCCAGGGCTGTCTGCTGATGAGTGGGAATTAACAAATCCAAATTGGTCTCATGAGGTTATTGCTAGAACATAAATAGGATCATCACATAGGTAAACATGTCTCTAGTCTGTGAGCTGTAGTTCATTAAATATGTTCAAAAGATTCAAGAAAAGTTCTTGCATAAATAGCTTGGTATCAACCCTTAATGGGCTTTAGAGGCCTGTTTGTTAAAATTGGATTGTGGTCCCTCAAAGAAGGTGGCATACATTGTACATTTATTACTTTGTTGGATATGTTAGTGATTACAAAATCTAAGGTAATAACTTTTAGCAGTTGAGTCACTTGGTCAAACCTTTGTTTATAACTTATGTAGGTTGCAATGGTTTAGGTGTTTGTTCATCTGTATCTTTAGGGGACTGGACCAGTCAATTTTAAGGTCATCAAGAATTATCAACTTAAATGTTTTGATTGTTCTACTTTTGTGTTAATAGTGTTTTTTAAACACCTTTATTAAATTCTTATATTGTAGACAGTGATATAGGTACATATACAATAGTAGAAAAAAACATAGGAAACGTTTTTAGTTTTCATGTATTATACATATATGTTTACTCTTTAACAATTATTATTTAGTCCAAAGTTACATACATTCCAATGGCTGTGTAGATGGAGGTGGAATGCAAATGGTCGCTACTAGAATTTTTCTTCACCTCTTAATAATATGTGTGATAATGTTTAGTTGGAGATGTCTTCTGAAATACTGATGTCCTTGCATTCACTACTGCAGTATTCATACCATGTGGGAATTCCCTGCTGTGGAAGCCTGACATCTGGTCAGTCTACCAAAGACTCCTGTTGCTTTAAAGGTACACTGCACATCACCCAAACGCTCCTTCCGTAGCATAGGGCATAAGGGGGACATTCAGGCTTACCATAGTCAGAACTTCTTTGCTACCAGTCCAAACATATCTTTTCACCATTGGTCTGTTTCCCTGCGTCTGTTTTTTGCTAGTTGAATGCATTTTTGTTCTCCACTGACTACCTATGCCTGTTTGCTGACTTATTTTCAGTTGCAGATAAGTGCCCGTTTTTTTTTTGTTTTTTCTTGTCTTGTTGTGTGCTCCTTGGGTTAATGTCATCCAGGAAGGGTAAATGCCAGTGTGGGAGACAGATTCCATGTAAAGACCACCATGATAAGTGTCTTGTTTGTCTAGGAGCTTCTCATGACCGTGAATCTTGTTAAATTTGTCAGACATTGGTCCTGAAAACATTTCACAGCAGACTTTCTTCCCTTTGCTTGTGTCTTGTGAACCAGTGTCTTAAGTTTCTCGCTAAAGATACAATGGAAGAATCTCACACCCTGTGGGTCAGCCATTAGTGACGAAGAAGGTGAAAAAGGTACAACTGGAATCATCCACTGTCCAGCCTCTGCTGGATGTTTCTCCCGAGGTCATTACAAACCCGGTGGCTCACCCAGCTGTGTTGTCAGATTTCTCTGCCATCACCATGTTGGAGGCCTGTGAGGATCCAACTGGCAGCACATCCGAAGAGGCTTTGCAGGCATCTGTCTTGGACATTCAGGGAGAATGACAGTTGATTTTTCCAAGGGGCCTAGGAGAGTTCCTCTATTTTAGTTGGGGAAGGAGTTCCTACTACAGTTCTTGACTGTCATCCTGGGTCTGAGCCTTCTCAGTTTTCTGGAGGGGATTTATGTTAAAAAAGAAACAAAAACTTAAACATGTTTCGTCTGCTCCTAGGGATGCACAAAGTGATTGGCAGGCCTTTACTCAGGGACTATTTACTGCTTTAATGTCCTTAAAGCCTCCTCAAGGGGTTTCGGTTCCTGTTCCTCCTTGGTCCTCTACTCCTCTTGAAAGGCCTAGAGAACAGGATTCTTCTGAGAATGAGTTGGATTCTGATGATGAATCCCTGACTTATTCTACTCAAAGTCCTTCTCCTTTGGACTGTGGGTCAGAGGAGGAGGAATCTATTAGTCCTGATGTTCATTTTGAGGAAATTTCCTTTGGGGACACACTGTCTAGGGTGATGGATTTTTTTAAATAGGATTGTGCTCAGGTGTCTGATATCAGTAAGAGGTACTATTGGTTGCTGCAGTTGGAATCTCCTAAGCCTGTGGCTATTTCTCCTGTTTTGGCTTTTTTGTTGGATAATTTTTCCCATGTCTTACCTGCACCTGATTCTCTGCCCCCTGCTCCCAAGAAAACTGGCAGGTTTTATAGGGTGCCTGAGGATTGCTATTTTTTATATAAATGTCCTGCTGCTGACCCCACTGTAGTGTCTGTAACCTCTGATAAGCCATCTCAATTGCTTCTGTCACCCAAGTTATTGCCTTCTGACAAGGACAGTAGATCTATGGAAAGGCTGGGTAAGACGTTTTACACTTCTGCTACCCTAGCTTTTAGGTCTATCAATTATCAGACCCATATGTCTAGGTATGTGTTGGTTCTTCTTTCTCGCCGGTCCACGTATTTCTGATTTTCCAGACTTTGAGGGTAAAACTTCTGTTCTTTCCTTGCTAGGGACTTCCTCTCAAGTCATTCATCATTCTATTAAATCTAGTTATGATGTGGCAGTTGCCTCTTCTACATCTGCTGTTTTTGATTCAGTGATGAGGAGGTATTCTTGGCTTAGGCTTCAACCTCTTCCTGATGATATTAAACCTAAGTTGATGAATTCTTCTCTGGATTCTAAGCTTTTGTTTGGGGAAGCATCTGCTGATTTGTTTAAGTCACTTTAGGAAAAGGGTAAGGCTTTACAGGAGCTTAAATGTGTTTGTTTCTCCTGTGCCTAAATTTCAAATAAACTACTCCGCTAAGCCTTCCTTTGTTCATTGGCAATCCCACCTTTATCCTAAGGCAAGAAGAGTGGCACATGAACTCCTCCTGCTAAGACTCCTCAGTTTTCAGGGACTCTGAAGCCTTCCTTTCCAGACAAACCAGGTGCTGTATGACTATCTGTCCCTTTCCAGCCACATTCCTCTTTTTCTTCGCCCTTCTCTTTCTCTTCCTGTTTGGCTTCAGATCAGTCAGGATTCTTGGGATCTGTCAGTCATTCATCAGGGGAAGTTCATGGTATGGAAATCTCATCCTCTTTATATGGGCATTCCTCAGCCTCCCTGGGAACATCTTCCCTGTTTCCCAGAGGAATCCTCAAAATCTCTTGACTCAGGGTACTATTCAAGAGGTGCCTGTCTCCCAAAGGGGAAAGGGTTCTACTCCAGACTGTTTCTAGTGCCCAAGAGAGAGAGCATTTAGAGACCTAGTCTAGATCTCTCTCATCTAAGCACTTTTCTAAAAGTGCCTTTCTTTCAGATGTTGTCCCTTCGGATTCTGTTTCCTCTCTTGCTCCCTCAGGCCTATATGGTGTCTCTGGATCTCAAGGATGCTTATCCCGTATCTTGATCCATCCTCTTTTCAGGAAGTTTTTGCATTGCTCTGTTGCTTCCTGGCATTTTCATTTTTCTGTTTTGCCCTTCGGCCTTTTGACTGCCCCATGGGTGTTGGCCTTGTTCCTGTGCTTGCTTTTTGCAGACTTTAAGGGATCCAAATATTTCCTTACTTGGATGACCTGTTGATTCAGGTGCTCTCTCCAGAGAGCCTTTTGCAAAATCTTCATTTTGCTGTATCCCTTCTTCAGAGTCTGGGGTTCACTATAAATTTCAAAAAAGTCTTCTCTGACTCCTTCTCAGGATCATGTTTTTCTGGGTTGCAAGATTCAGACGGTGCGGATGCCGGCTTCTCTGCTGCCTCCAAGGGCCTTAACTCTCATTTCTTTCTTTTGCACTCTTCTTTCTCTGGCTTCCATTATCACCAGGGAGTTTCTGAGAGCACTAGGTTTCATGGCATCTACCATTCCAATAAACCCTCTGTCCAAACTTCACATGAGAAGGTTCCAGCGGTGTCTGAAGTTAGTGTGGCTTCAACACATATATCCTCTAGACTCTGTAGTTCCTCTTCTTCCTTGTCTCAGACAGGAACTTCACTGGTGGATTCAGCAGTTGTCTCTGAATCCATGGATCCCTTTTTATCCACCTCTTCCCTCTCAGGAATTGTTCACAGATGCTTCAGACATAGGACGTGTGGGCAACATTTGGCTCCCTAAAAGTTCAGGTGGTGTGTTCACTTCATCAGCAGAAGGAGCACATCAGTGTCAAAGATACGAGAGCTCTTCTGATGACCCTTCAGGCCTTTCATCCCATTTTCTGTGAGGCCATCTCAATGTGTTCACAGAAAATACCACAGTTATGTGGTACATCAACAAACAGGGAGGAACAAGATCTTATCTTCTTTGCTGGTTAGCACTTATGGTATGAGATCTTGCTGCCAAGTATCAAGTGACTCCTCAGCCATATTATATCCCTTCCGGTCAGAACATTGTGGCAGACACTCTGAGTAGGTCCTTAACTCAGTCCCATGAATGGATGCTTCACAGGGATGTGTTTCTGGACATTATCCACCAGTGAGATTCTCCTCAAGTGGATGTTTTTGCCTCCCCTCTGAAGAGACAACTTCCTCTGCTTTGTGCCAGGGTCCCAGGTCTTCTGGTGTGGAAGGTGGACACCCTCTCATTTTCTTGGAAGTGGATGTTTCTTTATGCATTCCCTCCCCTTCCTCTCATTCTGAAAGTCCTGTTCAAAATTCAACAGGATGCTCCCAAAATCTTGTTGATGCCTCCCTTTTGACCACAACAGCACTGGTTCCCCTCCTCTTCTGTATTTAGCCAGGGGAAATCATCACAAGTTACCTCATGGGGTAGATCTACTCTCACAAGAAAAGGGATCTTTCATACATCCACACCTGTCCACGCTTCAAATGACACTGTGGGTGATAGGATTTTGATTCCTCATAGACACCTTTTTTTCTGAGGATGTGCTGCAAGTCCTGCAGGAGGCCAGGAACTAGGAAATCCCACTCATCCAAATTGAACAGGTTTTCTATTTGGTGTCCCACTTGTAAATTGGACCCACTTACTGTGGATGTTCCTTTGGCTCTCTCTTATTTGTGTGAGTAGGTCAATGCTGGTTTGGCCTATTCTTCTATTAAGGCCCACTTATCAGCTATCTCTGCTTGTCTGCCTTTTTCTCTTCCTTTATCTTCCAGATTTGAGGTGAAACAATTTGTTAAAGATGTCCTTAATATTACACTTCCCAGGAAGCCTGTTCCTCCTCCCTGGGATCTTAATTTTGTTTTGGAGAAGTTGACTCAGACTCCTTTTGAGCCTGCTGCTTCAGCTTCCTTGCAACATTGTTCCTGGATGACTGTTCATTTGTTAGCTCTTATTTCTGGCAGATGGGTGTCTGAGTTACAGACCCTTATGGCTTGTCCTCCTTTTTTGATCTTTCATGAGGACAGAGTGTCCTTGCGTACTAACCCTTCTTTTATGCCTTAGATGGTTAATGAGCTATCACTTACTCATTCTATTAATCTGCCTACTTTTTTCCCTTCTCTGCAAACTGATAGTGAGAGGGTGCTGCATACTTCGAACCTGAATAGGCAGCTCAGGGTTTATCTGGATAAGACTTAGGCAATTAGAAAATCTGTTCAGTTATTTGTTTCTTTTCATTCTAGATCTTTGGAACTTGCTGTATCCAAGCAAACTATTTCATCATGGATTTCTGAGGCTGTTTCTTACTTTTCATGGCAAGAGCCTTCCCTCTTCAGTCAATGTTCATTCTACTAGAGCTGTGGCTTCTTCTGGTGCTTTTTTCAGGGGCTTAGATACTAATTCTATTCTTGAAGCAGCTACCTGGACTTATGTGCATACTTTTACCAAGCATTACAAGTTGGATGGTATGTCTAGAGCTAGGGCTGGTTTTGCTAGTGCAGTTCTTCTTGGCTTTTTAGGGGACTCCTCTGCTCCTTCTCACTCCTTAGTTTCCTTTTGAGCTTTGGCACTCCCATATGTTATGAATACTGCAGCAGTGAATGTAAGGACATAATACTGCTGTGTAAAATTTTACCATAACAAATGTACCTTCACTGTTGCAGTATTTGCTCCCGCCCACCTTTCCCCTAGTTCTTTGCCTTTCTGGATGTACAGATTACCTCTTGGGTTCCTTGGATTGGTGTTCACACTGGGGCAATCAGTTCTGACTATGGTAGTCCTGAACATCACTTTTATGCCCTACGCTATGCAAGGAGCATTTGGTGAGGTCTGAAGTACTTTTAAAGCAACAGGAATCTTTGGTAGAGTGGCCAGACTTCAGGCTTCCACAGCAGGGAATCCCCATATTTTATGAATACTGCAGCACTGAAGGCAAGGACAGCTACCATTATAGTAAGATTTTACACAACTGTACTTTACTTCTAATAATGAGTTTATGGAATAGTCTAGCATCTATACTAATTAATTGCAGTACTCCCCTTTCAGGCACAGAGCCAAGTAATAATATTAACTACTGATTATGCCAAGAGCAAAAAAATTGCATTTTTCTAGTTATTTTTGTGCCTAGAAAAAATGAAAGAAATGTCTACTTTTTCTTGGGGAAAGAGTTGACAATTTAGAAAAAAATAGTTTTGTATGAGAAGGTAAATTTGCTGGTGTTCTGCATGTTTCCCCTCAGTCTAGTGGAATACAAAGAATATGCAGCTGACTGGCTAGTTACTTACTTTGTACTTAATTTGGCTGTGCTGCATTGAGCTGTAGATTGTATATTGGCCTGAACAGTCCACTCTGTAGTCCCCAGTCACAAGTTCTTAAATCTGACCATAGCCCCTGTGGTCCCAAAACCATACGCCTGTGCATTCACCTGGGATTGCCTCCTCCTCCTCCTCCTCTATCTATAGTTACATAATTGCTCATTCCCAACCAAGCTGCAACTTCCACTTCTTAACCGCAAGGAGAAAAGCTCTGTTGCATCAGCTTGTACCCGCTCTCTGTTCTCACACCATAGTAAGGCTTTTCTCTCATTAAGACTTGGAGGCCTGGGATAGTGACTTGCTGTTCCCATTGGGGTCCAGGGCTATATTGATCATTTTAAATCATATATTGTTAGCTTATATGATTACATCACCTTGTACTTTCCTATTAAGTAGGATTCAGCTAGTAATCCTGTGCTAAGTACTCCTATTTTATTGGTAAATCTCTCTCTATATGTTCATAGGTGTGTACTAGACTAACACCACTGCCTTTTTAATCCTTGCCATACAGTTCCAATACTCTGACAAGTTCTGGTACTACGTTTATAGCTCATTTAAACCTACTTCATTAGTATGTTTTCTATAAGACAAGACAGAAAGACCCTGGGTTGGGGGTTGGTATAATGTTTAAGGTGTTCCACTTGCAAACAAGAGGTGCAGGGTTTGATTCTCAGTAGAAAAAATTGGATAGACTTAAAATGGCCCACAAGATCAGATAACCTAGTACTTACCTATGACACTATAAACCCAGAACAGGTAAAACTCCCTAGCTATCTTCATTATACAGCAACATGCATATTGTTTACCAGTTTCTGGAAAGGAATTGCAATCTACCATTACACTGTCAGGAGCTTATTAACACTAAGAACTGTGAGGGAGTACACAAAGTATCTCATAGGTTTATAGGTGTGTACTAGGCTAATGGCCCTGGAGCCTTTACACGCCTAGCCCATAGAAGTGCCTTGGCATCGTGCCGCCCGACATTGGTTCCCAGTCCCTCTATCAAGTAGAACCACTGGAGTGATCCCCGGGGTGAACTTTCTATTACCCATCCACTCATCAAGATTTCTCTTGAAGAGGGACAGTGAGGTGCTCTGCTTGACATGTATGGGAAGTCTATTCCAGAGCATGGGCAGTCTCTGGGTGAGGAACCTGTCCCTCCAGCATGTTCTGTTGATTGTGGTAATGGGGCTGAGGTTTCTGGAGCATGTGGTGTGGAGGGATTGGGATTTCTTTAGATGTAGCATTTCTAACAGAGTTGGGTCAGACATGGCTTTGTAAGTCAAGCAGAGATCGCCTCTAAGTAGGCGATATGAGACAGAGAATAGTTGGAGTCTTTTGAGTCTGTCCATGTAGGACATGTGTTTAATGTCTAGGATCCTCTTCATGAGGTACTTCTGTTGCCTCTCCAGCTGCTGCAGGTGTCTAGTGAGGTACATGCCAAATGGGGCATTCTACTCGATGATTGGTCTAATGAGGGAAGAATAGAGAGGGAGAGAGACGATGACCTCTTTCTTCCTGTATGCAAAACCCTTGGTAATGAGATGTGCCACATAGAAGGACTTTCTGCCCACAATGGCAATGTGGTGGTCAAAGGAGAGGTTGCTGTCAACCTGCATCCCCATCATTAGCCAGATCCCTTTTTGTTGGCCTGGACTTCTGAGAAGTAGATGCCGAACAGGAGAGGACCCAGGACTGATCCCTGTGGGACTCTACTCATGACTGGTCGGCAGTCTGACTTGAGTTCACTGCTTTCACACTGTGTGTTTTATCTGTGGGCCAGTTTGCAACCCATCTAGTGATATACGGGTTGGTGACTTTATCAATAATTCCTGAGTGAGGAATGGTATCAAAGGCCTTGGCCAGATCAAGGCAGGCTGTATGTACTGCTGTACCTTCATCCAGAGCCCTGGTGACTGACTCAAAGAAGTCAACCAGGTTGAGCAGGCATGATCTCCCTTTCACAAAGCCAAACAGCATGGCGTCCAGAGTTTGGAGATTTCCTATATCTTTGTTAATCAGGTCCATGATGATGCACTCCATAGCTTTACATATCAGACTCATCAGGATAATGGGGCAATAATTCCCAGGGTCTGTAGTTGCTCCCTCTATATGGAGAGGGATGACTGTAGCAGTGCGCCATTTGGTAGGGACAAAGCTTGAGGTGAGGCTGTGACTGAACAGGGCACACAGATGTGGTGCCAGTTTGCTTTGTAGTTCATGTAGAACTCAGCCAGGGATGTTATTGGTTCCCATGGAAGCTGTATTCTTGGCCTTGGGCAATGCAGCTTTAACCTGTGTTGCAGTAATGCTGGGTGCCTGGCATTCTTCCGGCATTGTGATTGGTCCTTTAGGGGGGGAGAGAGGGGTAAAGATGGCACTAAATCTCTTGGCCAGTATGTTGGCAGTATCTGTTGGCTCAGTATAGGTGGTACCATTGTGCAGTAACTCAGACCAAGTATTGCCGTGGAGGTTCTTGATATAACTATAGAATGCTTTGTGATTGTTTTTAGTGTCTGCCGGAATTCTGCCTTCAAAGCTGGTATTAGAGGATTTGATGAGGGATCTCAACTTTTTGTTGAGACTAATAAGGGAGTTTTTTCCAGTCTTGGGACTTCACCTTTTTCTGCAACAGTTTCTTCTTTCTGAGTTTATTAATGGAAGTGGACCACCAGACTGGCTTCCTCTTTTTGGAGGAGAGTGTCTTGGTTCTTTTGGGTATAGCTAGTTCCATGCATTTATGTACATGTTCATACAGTGCATTGGTGTATGATTTGGCAGTCATGCAGCTATTTTCTGTTGGCATGGGTGCAGTGAAGTTAGCCACCTCTGTTTTTAGGAGTCCAAAGTGAGCTTTGAAGAAGTTTTTCAAGGTGGTTACCTTTGTGGGGGGTGTGGATGAGATGTGAATTTCCATGGTGATTAGTTTATAGTCAGATCTGATCAGTGAGGAATTGACTATTGGTGTAGAGCAACAGTCATCCATGTTAGTAATAACCAGGTCAAGAATGTTGCTTCCTAGAGTGGGGAGTCAGAATGAGCTGGTCCAGTTCATTGGAATTGATGAATTCCAGGAAGCGTTGGGCCAGTGCATTGGTGCTTGAGTAGTTTTTCCAGTCAATGGAGGGGTAGTTTAAGTCTCCTAGTATGAGTGTGTTGGGTTGCAGCTTGATAGATTTCAGGGTGCTTAGGAACCAGGAGTGAGAGTCTAGAGACATGGTTGGGAACCTATAGCAGGTTATGACCTGGATCACCATCTTACCCAATGTTAGTTGTACCTGAAGTATCTCAGATGCGTTATGCTGGGCTACTAGTCTGGAGGTGTGCATATCCTTTATGAATATGGAGACACCACCGCTTTTGGAGCTTCTGTCCATGTTTCAGGGCCAAAAGGTGTGGAATGAGTTATAGCTTGGTAGCACAGGGGTGTTTTCTGCTGCTTTAAACCAGGTCTCTGTTACAGCACAAATGTCGATGTTCTCCATTTTGAGGAGTGCTTCGAGCAAGTGCATCTTGAGAGTTAGACTTCTAGCAATGACCCTCAGATTGCATTTATTTATAGCTGTTACTATGGTAATTTGATCTTTGGAACACTGCCTAAAAAAGGTATTATAGGGGTGGCAAGAGTCTTAACCAGGGGTGACAGATGCAGGCCATCTCTGACAATGCATTGAGGTCTGTCAATCATGTCATCCCAAACAGATACATACTGGATCCCCTTAGAATGACACCAGAAACTTAGCCAATTGTTGAAGCCAGTCATTTTTTGTTTGTACTGTGGTATCATTCTGGGTGATGGTAGGATAATGCTCAGAGCTAGTGTCATACTTGCCTGAGCCACATAATCCAAGAGCTCCACCATGTCTCTTTTCATGTAGTCCAGGGAGGTGCATTTCAGGTCATTCACACTGACATGGACAATGGCAGAGTCATACTTGTACTCATTGTGGATTGACCTGAGTGTGTGTGTTATGTGTCGGATTCTGGCACCTGATAGACAGCTGACTGTTATATTCTCCTTATTCAACCTAGTGAGTGAGACATGCTTACCAAGAACCACTTACTTTTACCATGTGATGGATCTATATGTGAGAGTATAAATACTTACAAAGGTTGGAGATTAGCTTGTCATCAAGGCATATTGTCAGCATCCATTGTCCATTGTCAGTACCCAAACCCATGCCACACCAGCAAACCACTTACCAAAAGGTAAGTCTTCTTATAATCAAGTACTTAAAAAAAACTCATCCTAAGCCTCAGACACCTTGGATGCTTAAACCTGTCACACAAAATCCTCGGCAGCACAAAAGAGTTCCACCATTTGCACATATAGCATTATCCATCATACACACACTATGATGAGAGGATAGCAAGTTGACACACCTAAGCTCATAAGGGTTCTTGGATTAGCCATTGCACACATAAATGTCCTAGTTATAGGGAGACATACAGTTACACCACTCACCAAACTTACCAAGGAAAGGTTGGTAGCTGCTTCTCAGATGCCGGGATACATCAGGTTATCAGGGCACTCAGTTCCTTCACTCCAGGTACACAGATGACCTGGTCATTGTTCATATGAATGTAAACAGCTGGAGACATGCATCCATACAGCCATAGATTATATAATGAGAAACAGCATGGACCTCTCCAAGTGTGCATTTAAGTCTACTAGTCTTGAACAGCACCTTAACTTTACTGAGAATCATGGGACAAGATGAATAAAAATAATTGAGTTTAACAATTGGCTTAGTTCTTGGGATCATTCCAAGGAGGCCCAATGTGTGACTGCCTAGAAATAGCTAGCAGTCCTACCCACTTTGTAAGGGATTGCCTGCACCTAACTCTCTGGAGTTTTGTGTATCAGTGATTTTCTCCACAGCCATAGTGCCTCTTTAGACACTGTCAGTCTGCTCCATTTCCAAACCAATCCATACTAAATCATGACAGTATCAAAGTAATACTACTTAATACTACAAGCCTCAATAAGAAATTATCCTTTCTAAGAGTCCTAATGACCTTGGAAAACACTGACATCTACCTCATCACTGAAATGTGTTGTGTTGCAACAATAACACACTCTCCCTATCTATATCCAATGCCTACAACTCAACCCTAACTGAGGGCATCTGTACTACTGGTGGTAATGTGCTAGTATCCATCGCTTCATCACATCTACACATATATTGTAAGAAAATGACTTTAGACTCCTGCTTATTCTGTTAACTATGAATAGGATCCTTTATCATATTCTAGCTGACTCTAGAACCTCTTCTTTGTCACCTACACTCTACAAGGCTTGTGTCCTTTGGCATTAAAACAAACCCTATTGTTCATGGGGATTTCAACTATGCATCTATAAAGTGGAAGTCTTACACTACTACTAGTGCATGCATACAATGCTTCCTAGATTTCATCATTGTAAACTCTGTAGATCAGGTAGTGCACTCCCCTATCATGGGCCCAAATCAACTGCAACTTTTTCTTACTAATATATAAGCATTCTGCTATACACCTGTAGTTACCTCACAGCTGGGCAGATCTGACTACCATTCAGTGGTATTCATCATTAGGACCCATCCCAAAATAAACACAAACTCATCTATCTTTCGGGATTTTTAAGGCAATGAAGGCAAACATGTTGCAGGTTACTGATAATCTGCAATGGTTTCAGAACTCCCTATATTCAAGGAGCCAGTAGCACAAATGCAGTGCCAAGTTTAGAAGCAAGTCACTATATATAGGTTCATGGGTAAATACTGGGGTATCAGTGATTGCAAGCCTAGTCAATAACCAGAGGTCAGAATCAAACCCTTTTCCTTGTGTTTGTAAGGTTAAGACCTTAACTGTTATGACAACCCCCCCCCCAAAAAAAAAAAAAATCTAAGCAAAAAGCAACACTTAGGTTCATAAGAAGTTACTAAGCTTGTAGTTCAGGAGGCCACTGAGGAGTCTAGCCTAAATTCCCAGTTACCCCTAAGTACTGTTTAAGTATCTTGCTCAAGATCACACAGCAGGCCAGAGGGAATCAAATTATATATGACAGGAACTACAGCTAATAGCCTTAACCTCTGTGCCAACTGCCAGAACAGAAAAAAAAAAAAAAAAAAACAAAACAAAGCTCCTTACCCTTAGGAATAAAATAACAACTATATGCTTCAAATCTGAACTCAGGAAGTTCAACAACTTAGGAACAAAACCAAATCAACCAACACTAAGTAAGAACTAAAAATCACCACCTCTTTCAAGGGCAATCTTAATTCCATTTTTCAGTTACGTCAGAAACTTAAATAGCAATACTATGCATTTCATGAATTTCATCACGTTACAGAATGACACCCATACAGTCCCAAGGGATATATCCAATGAATTAGCATATAAGTTTAGGTCATACTCCCCCCCCTAGTCTCTCCCCATATGATCATCTCTAAGAAAATCTTGTGAAGTTAACAAAACAGACACTCACTCTATGGGGACTGACAATGTAGCACTTCTGAATCGGTTAAACCTGTCTTTCAAATGATTTTTGTTCCAGAAGAACTGTGTCATCCCCCTTCACAAGGGTGGCCCTAGCCAGATCCTGGCATCTATAGACCAATAAGCTTTGCTAGCTTTATCTGTAAGTTAATGTAATGCATTCTTATAGACCTCACAAAGTACTGCCTGTCTACCATCTTTTGAATCAAATCAGTTTGGGTTTGTGAAGGTAAAACTTTATGAAAGTCACAGAGACTTTTGGATGAAGACAAATAGGTATACACATGATATCTTAACTTGGTCGTGGCCTTCAATACCATTATGCACACTGGCATTCTAGACTAATCAAGCTAAATGTAAATGTTTATATAACCCAATGGATAGGAAACTGGTTCACAGACAGAACCCTGCACACTAGGACTGATGGCACAATGTTCTCTGAATGGCTCCTTACCAGTGGTTCCCAAGGACTCAGAATTTGCGATGATCCTGTTTGATTGCTAGCTATGACAAGGTAGGGGGCTTTGACTATAGTTAATTGGACATGGAGTAGCTCAACAGAGCCATACTGTTTGACTAGTATTGAGGTGTACTTATCCTTAATGAATATGGATACACCTCCTTCTCTGTCTCTTTCACTCTCAGTTTGTGGTCTGAACGTATGGAAGGCATTGTAGCCTTGTTTGGCAGGGGTGCTTTCCCTGCCTCTGAACCATGTCTCAATGACTGCAAAGACATCAGTATCTTCCACAGTGAGGAGTGCTTTGGGGGTGCAGTTTCTTGTTTAGACTTGCCTTTTGTGTTGAGGACCAGATCATGTCTGAAATGGGTGCAGGAAAAACAAGTTCAATTATATTATTTTTGTTAGGTAGAGTTTACTGTAACTCACTGACTAAATTCAGAAGGGTCTGAGCTCTCCATCCACCCATACACTACAGTCAGTTACAATTAGTAGTGGATTTTGTGCTCCTGACTGAAGCAGTAAGGTTTATTCTATATTTTATGTGTGTTCTCTTATTTGCATTAAGGTGACTGCAACAGTTAAAAAAATAACATAAATAAAAAAGGCACTGTACTGAACAGCACTTTGATTTTTCTGAGATTGTTGGAAAGAGTACATAGAAGAGACTGCTTCTGACTTCATTAAAGATAAATAAACCTCTAGATTGGTTAAAAAGCACAATTCCCTTGAATTACTTCAGGCGCAATTGACTGTAGATAAACCCCTCATCATGCCATTGCCAGCTATAGGACCCTCCTCCATCACTCAGAGCATCCACTCAGCCTGCTTGGATCTACTTGAATTAATCAAGATACAACCAAACACCCTGGTTTTGGGTGACTTTAATTACCCATTCATGGACTGGATAAATTATATGTGTTCTAACTCACTTGCCCAAAAGTTCCTGGGTTTCGTTAACTCCAATGCCCTGGACCAGCTGGTTGATGTACCCACAAGGGGCTCAAACCTCCTGGATCTGGTGCTAACCAACAAGGGAGACTGCTAGACCACTCCCAGTGTGTGGTCATCCCTGGTGAGATCTGACCACAAATCAGTCTCGCTATATGCAACTATAACACAAGACACTCCCCCTTAGCAACAACAAGACTAAAACACTTCTCCAAGGCCAATTACAATGTGTTGACAGCATAAATAGCTTCAAAGCCCATCCCCCACTGATGGAACAGATATCCGTGCTGAGTTATATACCAATACTTTATATGAGCACCTGTACAATTGTTTTGACTCTGCTGTACCTGATAGAACCAAAGCAAGATTTTCAAGGAAAAACAAACCTGCCTGGTGGACAACTGCCATTAATAGGCTATACAATATACAATAGAAGAAATAAACTGCTGTGTAGGAGTAGGAAGGAATGGTCTCAAAACTGGAAACACTCCCACCTCAACCTAAACAAGCAAATAAGACTCTTAGTGAAGTCCTCCATAGCTAACTACAAATCCAAATTAGCTTCCCTAGCTAAGGATAACAACAAGGCATTCTTCAATTACATCTGTAGCCTCAAAGGTAAGGCCCAGATATGTGCTGAACTCATAGTTAATGGTACTACATATACAGATCCTGTGGCTGTAGCAAACCAGCTGGCTGACAGGTTCAGTGAAAACGTCACTCCCCTGTCCCCACCACACATAACTCAAAGCATCCCTAACACCTGTCGCCCACCTAGTATCTCCAAGGAGCAGGTCTTAAATGCCCTCTCCAAGGCCAAAAACACAGCCTCTATGGTACCAGACAACATCTTGGGCTGTGTTCTATACGGGTTAAAACAGGAATTAACATCACCATTGGTCATGCTTTTGAATCACAGCCTAAGCACTGGCTTCATCCCAGCAGAATGGAAAATAGCTAACGTCATCCCTTTGCACAAAGGGGGTGCATCCACAGAACCTGAGAACTACAGACCAATTAGCCTGACCAGCCTTATCTGCAAAAGATATAGGAAATCTCAAAACACTCAACCCCACCCAGTTTGGCTTTGTCAAGCAGAGAACACGCCTGTAAAACTTGGTGGACTTCTCTGAGACAGTCACCAAAGCCCTAGATGAGGGCAAATCTGTGCATAAAACCTAGACTTTGCCAAGGCCTTTGACACAATCCCCTACTCAGGCATCATTGATAAACTCAACCAGCTGGGTATCAACCCATTTGTTGTCAGGTGGGTTTGAAACTGGCTCACTGATAGAACTCATACAGTCAAAATAGGGGACTCTGTCTACTTTAGCAGACCCATAAACAGTGGTGTTTCACAGGGGATCGATGCTGGGACCCCTACTGTTCAGAATCTACTTCTCTGAAGTACAGGCTAAAACTAAAGGACTGTGGCTGACAAAGTTTGCTGATAACTGCAAACTGGTGCCAAAGTCATGGTTTTAAACTTAATGCAAAGAATGCATTGTCATCCCCTTCAGCAATTGTGATGTTCCTGCAAACTACCACACCAATAACAATACCCTAAGCACACAGTCAGTGGTGAAAGATCTTGGCACACAGGTCAACAGCAACCTTAACTTTGATCATCATGTCTCCACAGTGGTAAGAAGGGTATTTTATATTGCTCGTCTGATAAATAAGGGCATTGCCTCCAGAAAAAAGAGGTTATAACCCCCCTGTACTCTTCCCTCATCAGGCCAATAATAATGTACAATGCTCCCTTTGGTATGTTCCTTTCTAAACACCTGCAGCAATTGGGAGACTACAAAGGCTCCTTACAAAGAAAATTCAGGGTCTTCAAGATGTATCTCATGTGGACAGGCTGAAATCATTGTCACTTTACTCTGTGTCATACAGACTGCTCAGAGCTGACTTGTGCCTTGCATATAGAGCAATCTCTGACCCAGCTTTAAGGGAAATGCTGCACATTCCCAAGTCAAATGGCACATGGGCCACTTGCTCAAAGGACCTTAAGCTGGTATGTGACATCAGCAAAACTTACTGGAGAGACAGATTTCTCTCACAGAGGTTGCCCCACCTTTGGAGCAAGCTTCCTATTCATGTTAAACAAAGTCCCTCATGGGCCTTATTTAAGCGTAATTTGGATGACTGGATGGGTAACTAGAAATTCACCCTGGGGGTTCCACCTGTGTCCCTCTTGGATGGGGACAATAGATGCTGATTTTAATGTTTGCTTGAACCAGACACCCTTGGGAACATGGGTTGAACTTGGCTTGGCTTATAAGGGCCCTGGGGCTGTTAGCCTAGTAACCTCTTATGATCCTATGATCCTATGAAGATCTGCAATTTTAGTGTATTCCTACATAAAACACAGATACAAACAAAGAAATGCTCAAACCAACTAACAGTTCAGAGTATAGTGAAAGTCTTAGAACATTCATATATGCATTTCAAGCACATTTGGAAATGGCATACTTCATTCATGTTTCAAAACTGAATTACCATATAGCATTGGCGTATTGGATGTTACTATTAAATTCTTAAAAGCTGACACCAGGGTCCAAAAACTGGATTGGTTATATTATCAAATTGCTTATTATTCCATACTCCAAAATGGCACACACCAATTTTTTAAACTTAAGTCGAATGTACTTCCAAGCTGCATTTTGAATTACACAGTGATTCATTAAAAATGCAAAATGAATCCAATAATTTTGCTGTCATTTCCAGTCCCTTTTTATAAGAACTATCTCCAACATGCTTTCAGAAATGTGTGCAGACTTCATTCAAAAATTCTGTTCTTTCTCCACATTTGCAAATTGTATTTCACTGCTTTTGTTTAAAAATCACATTTCATATCACTTTTCAAAAAAAGCATGTCCCACTTTTCATGAAAATGAAATGCTATTATTGATCTCCTATGAACAGTCATTTGAAAGAGTATTGTTCAAACAAAGCAGATCAAGGACATACTTCTCCACATCTCACCTGCAAAGATCGATGTGAACCAAACCCCCCCCAGACTTATGTCTACTAAACAATCATGCACTTCTGGGATTGGAGAAGTTCTCCAAAACAGCACACAGAGTTCTCACTCAAACAACAGTCCCACTACAGGTGATTGGAATGCTGACAGTGCAGTGCAGCATTAAGGGGTGCTGCACTCCTGAGTATGTTGTTCTTTAGATAAGGCGTTACACTGAGGTCCCATTTGCTTGAGTTGGTGATAGCTCAGGTGGATGTAAAAGATCCCACAGCACCTATCAAAAGAGTAGGTGTCTGTTATTTAACACAGCATAAAAACATTATTTATATATTTACAAAATGTACATATTTACAGGTGCTTATTAACACATTTCTAATCTATATTTTATTATCATTTTTCTTTTAACATCCTCTTTGTTATTCTTTATAATTGACCCCCAGTCCTTCCATAACCATAACCTGATTTTTTAAATATATCCGCCAAAAGCCATTTCCCATTAAATACAATTTTATTGTCTTTTATTCCAGGTAACCCATATTACATAAAAAAAATCTTATCTGCCTTTTCACACTCTTCTTATTATTATTATAACATCCACACATAATCATATTCATAGGTTCATAGGTAGGTACTAGGCTATCGGCCCTAGGGCCCATACAAGCCTAGCCAAAAAATGTACTCTGGCTTTCGCCACCCAAGAAATTTATTTTCCTGTGCCCCTGTCGAGCAGAGCCACAGAAGTGATCCCCGGGGTGAATTTCCCATTTCCCTTCCAGTCATCAAGATTTTTCTTGAAGAGTGCTAATGAGGAGCTCTGTTTGACATAGATAGGTAGTCTGTCCCAGAGTATGGGAAGTCTCTGGGACAGGAATCTATCCCTCCAGCATGTTCTGTTTATTGTGGTGACAAGGTTTAGGTCCCTAGAGCATGTAGCTCGGAGGGATTGGGATTTCTTTAAGTGGAGCATGTCCAACAGCTCTGGGTTTGACATAGCTTTGTATGTTAGGCAGAGATCGCCCCTGAGTAGGCGATATGCGATAGAGTAAAGCTGTAGTTTTTTGAGACAGTCTGCATAGGGCATCTGTTTGAGGCCAGTAATCCTCTTTGTGAGGTATTTCTGTGGTCTTTCCAGTTGTTGTAGATGTCTTGTGAGGTACATACCAAAAGGGGCATTGTACTCTATAATGGGTCTAATGAGTGATGAGTAGAGGGGAACAATGACCTCTTTTTTTCTGGATGAGAATCCTTTTGTGATGAGATGAGCCACGTAGAATAATTTCCTGACCACTGTGGCGATGTGATTATCAAAGGAGAGACTACTGTCTACCTGTGTCCCAAGGTCTCTTATCATATTTTTGGCATTAAGTTGATTACCAGCTATGTGGTAGTTCATGGGTACAGAATTTTTACCAAAGGGGATGACAATACACTTTTTGGCATTGAGCTTCAGGCCATGGCTTTGACATCAGGTATCTGTCTCAGTAAGGCCCTTTTGTAGTTTGTCCACATCGTTAGGAGTTTCGATTATGGCTCCTAGTTTGCAGTCATCTGCAAACTTTATTAGCCAAAGACCTTCTGTGTTGGCCTGCACTTCAGAGAAGTAAATACCAAACAGGAGAGGACCCAGGACTGAACCCTGTGGTACTCCACTTGTCACTGGTCTGATGTCGGATTTGGAATCTGCTACTTTCACAGTATGGGTTCTGTCCGTGAGCCAGTTGGCAACCCATCTTGTGACATAGGGATTTATACCTAGTTTAGTGACCTTATCTATAATTCCAGAGTGGGGGATGGTGTCAAAAGCCTTGGCGAGATCTAGATAAGCTGTGTGAACCATTTTACCCTCATCTATGGCTTTGGTGACTGCTTCAAAGAAGTCAATCAGGTTTAGGAGACATAATCTGCCTTTTACAAATCGGTAGGGTCCAGATTTTGGAGATTACCAATGTCTTTGTTTATGACTTCCACAATGATACGTTCTATGGCCTTGCAGACCAGGCTCGTCAGGCTAATGGGGCGATAGTTCCCGGGGTCCATCGTGGCTCCCCCTTTGTGGAGTGGGATAACCGTCGCAGTGCGCCATTCAGTGGGTACAAAGCCTGAGGTGAGGCAATGACTGAACATGGTACTTAGATAGGGTGCCAGTTCATTCTGTAGTTCATGTAGAACGCAGCCTGGGATATTGTCAGGTCCCATGGATGCTGTGTTTTTGGCTTTGGAGAGTGTGTTTTTTACCTGTGCAGCCGTGATTATAGGAACTTTGCATTCTTCCGGTATAGAGATGGGCCCTCTAGGGGGTGAGAGGGGGGTAAAGTTAGCACTGAACCTATCTGCTAGGATGTTGGCAATATCAGTTGGTTCTGTATATTTAGTGCCATTGTGCTGTAACTCAGAGCAGATCTGAGTGTTCCCATTTAGATTCTTGACATAGCTATTGAATGCTTTGTGGTTGTCTTTAGAGTCAGTGGCAATTTTGTTTTCATAACTAACTTTGGAGGATTTTATGAGGGATCTCAGCTTCTTACTGAGGTTGACCAGGGAGTTACTCCAGTCATGAGATATTACTCTTTTTTGCAACAGTTTCTTTCTTCTGTTGTAGAGTTTGTTTATGGCAGAGGACCACTAGATTGGCTTCCTTTTTTTGGTGAATAACATCTTGGTTCTATTAGGGATAGCATGATCCATGCACTTGTGTAAATGCTTATAAAGTGCATTTGTGTAGGATTCAGCAGTCATACCTCTATTGTCCATCTGCATGGGTGTCATGAAGTTTGCCACTTCTGTCTTAAGAAGTGGGAAGTTGGCTTTGGAGAAGTTTTTTACGATGGTTTCCCTAATTGGGGCTGGGGGTGAGATGTGGATGTCTAGGCTGATTAGCTTGTGGTCGGATCTGACCAACGAGGAATTGACCTCTGGTGTGGAACACTGGTTTCCCATGTTGGTAATGACCAGGTTTAGGATATTTCTGCCCTGTTGGGGGTGTGAATAAGTTGATCCAAGGCGTTGGAATTTATGAATTCTAGAAAACGTTGAGCAAAAAAGTTGGTACATGAGTAGTTTTCCCAGTTAATGGTGGGGTAGTTGAAATCGCCCATTATTAGGGTGTTTGGTTGTACCCTAATACTTTCCAGTGTATCAAAAAATGAGGAGTGTGAATCCTGGGGCATGGTGGGAGGGTCTGTAGCAAGCTACAATTTGGATTGCGGTCTTGCCCAGAGTTAGTTGCACTTGGATAATCCCGGATGCATTATGCTGTGCAACTAGCCTGGAGATGTGGATATCCTTAATGAATATGGACACGCCTCTGCCTTTAGTGCTTCTTTCTGGGTTAGGTGGCCGAAAGGTGTGGTATGAATTGAAGCCTGGTAATGCAGGGGTGCTCTCTGGAGCTTTGAACCAGGTCTCTGTCACTGCACAGATGTCAATGCTCTCCATTTTAAGGAGTGCCTCGAGTGAGTGCATTTTGAGGTTTAGACTTCAAGCATTGAGTAGCATTACCCTCAGATTTTGCTTGCTTGTACCTGTTACGGTGGTGAATTTGTCATTTGAACCTTGCCTAAAAAAGGCACTATAGGGGTGGCAAGAGCCTTAGCCAGTATCCGGAATCCTAAGGGTGACAGGTGCAGGCCATCTCTGACAAAGCATCGTGGACTATCGATCATGTTGTCCCAGGCAGACAAATACTGGATCCCCTTAGAATGACACCAGAAGCTTAGCCAATTGTTGAAGTCAATCATTTTGTCCTTGTACTGTGGTATCATTCCCGGTGATGGCAGGATGCTACTCAGGGTTAGGGTCATACCTGCCTGGGATACAAGATCGGAGAGCTCCTCCATGTCTCTTTTCATGTAGTCCAGGGAGGTACGTCTCAGGTCATTCACACCAACATGGACAATGACAGTGTCATATTTGTACTTATTGTGGAGTGACCTGAGTGCATGCGTTATGTGGTGGATCCTGGCACCTGACAGGCAGCTGACAGTAACTTTCTCCTTGTTTAGTTTAGTGAGTGGAACATTAGTGTGCCTGACTATAGAGTCACCTATGACTAGAGTGTTGGGTACGTTGTTATGCCTTATGGGCTGTGGTTGAGTGGCACACTGAGTTTGTGGGCTATGTCTCATTTGGGTTGTGTTGGGGGGGTGGAGTTTGCTTGAGTTTATGCTTTGGATGTCCCTGATGCTTGGGCAGGTTTTTATTGAGAGCCTCCGCCTATAATGCCTATAATGTTCATGTCACTAGTATTATCAACATTTTTCCTTCATACATTTTTTCAGAGTTTCATCACTCTTTTACATTTCAAAAAACATGCTCTGTTATCTCTTCCTCCCCACATAATACATTCTTTCAGCTTTCTTTTTATATAGCATACTCTACTTTACTGGCAACTTATTCATTACCATTCTCCAGGGGAAATCCTGCTGACACTCTACTGTCTTGGTACACTACTGTTTCTTTACTTTAATGTCTTTAATCACTTCTTTTGGTATTTTCTCCTATGGATTTACAAAATAATATTGTTTCCTCACATTATTTACCACATATTTCTGTCTCCATATATTATTTTTATTTTTCATGTTAGTATATTTTCTTGATAATTTTTTATTTTTTCATTTACATATCCTTGTTCTCATTTTCTTATTCTCATCATCTCCTAGACTTTTTGTACTTATATTTAAACATTCTCACTATTAAATTCTTAATCTCTTCCTTTACACACTTTAATAAAATTTTACCCACTTTAATAAAATTAGACCTGTTAGTAACAGCCTGAATTTCATTGCTGGAACCTGTGTTCTGAGAGACTGCTTCTCAATCTATCTGCAGATATACAGAGCTGAGTATATTTTTTTGGTTTTAGAGTATGTACTATTAATTGTTGCTTAGATCTCTGCTGAAACTGTTTACCCAATCTCCCCCTATTTTCTTCTGTGTCTTCAGTTGGTATAACTGGTTTCCACAGCTTGTGTGTTATCTAACTCAAGGATCACTTGCATAAAATTAGACCTGTTAGTAACAGCATGCATTTTATTGCTGGAACTTGTGTTCTGAGAGACTGCTTCGCAATTTATCTGCAAATATACAGAGCCGAGTATATTTTTTTGTTTTTTGAGTTTGTACTGTTAATTGTTGCTTAGATCTCTGCTGAAACTTTTTATCCCATCTCCCCCTATTTTCTTCTGTGTCTTCAGTTGGTATAACTGGTTTTCACAGCTTGTGTTATCTAACTCAAGGATCACTTGCATAAAATTACACCTGTTAGTAACAGCCTGCATTTCATTGCTGGAACCTGTGTTTTGTGAGAGACTGCTTGCCAATCTATCTACACATATACAGAGCTGAGTATATTTTTTTGGTTTTAGAGTTTGTACTGTTAACTGTTGCTTAGGTCTCTGCTGAAACTGAAATTTGGTGGTTTTTGCAGTTGCCCGCCCCACTGTAGATTTGATCTGGGACACTCCCCCAGTCCCATCTCTTTACCACATTCTACCTTATAAACTCTTTCTGCACTTGCTTTTAGTTCTTTTTAATTTAATTGCATTTTTAAACTGTGTTTGCTCTAATATTGCTACATACTCATGTGCTAGCTCGCACTGCATGTGAATTGTTTTTACTGCTGTTTTAGCTACTTTACTATAAAAAAAAAATAAAAACTGTAAGCCTGTTTCCTACCTTTCCTTTAACAGATTTGCTGTATCCAGGACTGTATGTAAGCTTCTGAGCCCCCCAAGCATTTCTGTGTTGGAGGGAAGCCTTCTAGCTTGTCAGTGGGAGTGGTAAGCACTAGGTAACCTGTCTACCACATAAGGAGTGGTTCTGACCCAGAAATTGTTGTTATTGGCCGTTTGGGCAATCTTTTCCATCTCTCTCAACTTTCTGAGTTGAAAGCCTGCATTTCCACTTGTTTCTGTCCTGTAACTCGTTTAGTGCAGATACAGATTCTTAGTTTTAGCACTTAAATTTGCTTTTTCGTGCTCAGCACTTGTTAAAAACTTGTAAGCACTAAATAAGCTACTAATTACTATAGCACTCAACCTTCCTCATTACCTAGAGGAAAACAGTTTTTGTATTTACTTTTCTCACTTGCTTAGAGAAAAACAGCTCTTGTACTCACTTTCCTTGCTTATCTTGAGGAAATTGTTTTTTATTCAGGCATGTCCAAGGGTCAGCTCCCAGTGTTCTCTCCTGTCTATCTGATGAATCTGGGCATCTTGAGGCAATGTAGAAATTGTCTCATGTACACAGACAACCCTCTCTTCCTGCCACCCAACACTACAACCTGTGAGAGATGTACTTATCTAGCCAAGCTGGAGATAAAGCTCTCTCCAACCAAGACTTAACTTGACAGTCAAGAGGAGAAGGTAAACATTTGCACCACACCACACTCATCACATAGTCTCACTAAATTTACACCACCAAAATCCACACATAATAACACAAAAATATTTGTGGAGGCTCTCAATAATAATCTGTGTAAGCAACAGTGACCTTCAAAAACGCAAGCAACCTCCATCCCCCAACACAACCCAAATGACACATAGCTCACAGACTCAGTGTGTCACTCAGCCACAGCCAATAAGGCAAAACAATGTACCCAACACACTAGTCATAGGTGACTCTATAGTCAGGCACACTGATGTCCCACTCATCAGGCTAAACAAGAAGAAGGTTACTGTCAGCTGCCTGTCGGGTGCCAGGATCCGCCACATAACCCACGCACTCAGGTCACTCCACAACAAGTACAAATATGACTCTGTCATTGTCCATGTTGGTGTGAATGACCTGAGACATACCTTCCTAGACTACATGAAAAGAGACATGGAAGAGCTCCAATCTTTTAGCCCAGGCAGGTATGACCCCAGCCCTGAGTAGCATTCTGCCATTGCCCAGAATGATACCGCAGTACAAGGACAAAATGATTGACTTCAACAATTGGCTAAACTTCTGGTGTCATTCTAAGGGGATCCAGTATCTGTCTGCTTGGGATGACATGGTCAACAGACCACAATGCTTTGTCACAAATGGCCTGCACCTGTTGCCCTGGGATTCCGGATACTGGCTAAGGCTCTTGCCGCCGCTATAGTGCCTTTTTTAGGCAAGGTTCAAATGACAAATTCACCACCGTAACAGGAACAGGCAAGCAAAAACTGAGGGTAATGCTACTCAATGCTAGAAGTCTAAATCTCAAAATGCACTCACTCAAGGCACTCCTTAAAATGGAGAACATTGATATCTGTGCAGTGACTGAGACCTGATTCAGTGCTCCAGAGAGCACTCCTGCACTACCAGGCTATAACTTATACCACACTTTTCCACCATGTAACCTGGACCAAAATACCAAAGGCAGAGGTGTGTCCATATTCATTAAGGATATCCACACCTCCAGGCTAGTTGCTCAGCATAATGCATCCGAGGTTATCCAAGTGCAGCTAACTTTGGGAAAAACTGCAATCCAAATTGTAGCTTGCTACAGATCCCCCACTATGCCCCAAGATTCCCACTTCTCTTTTCTTGATGTGCTGGAAAATATTAGAGTTCAACCAAACACCTTAATAATGGGTGACTTCAACTACCCCACCATTAACTGGGAAAACTACTTGTGTACCAACTCCTTAGCTCAATGCTTTCTGGAATTCATAAACTCCAGTGCCCTGTATCAACTTATCCACACCCCCACCAGGGGCAACAATATCCTAGACCTTGTCATTACCAACATGAGTGACTGGTGTTCCACACCTGAAGTCAACTCCTCGTTGGTCCGATCCGACCATAAGCTAATCACCCTTGATATCCACATCCCGCCCCCACCCACCATTAAGGAAACCATAGTAAAAAAATTTATGCAAAGCCAACTTCATGCTTCTTAAGACAGAAGTGGTGAACTTCATGACACCTATGCAGATGGACGATACAGTTACAACTGCTGAATCCTACACAAATGCACTGTATAAGCATTTACACGAATGCATGGATCGTGCTATCCCAAACAGAACCAAGATGCTATCCTCCAAAAAAAGGAAGCCAATCTGGTGGTCCCCTGCCATAAACAAACTGTACAACAAAAGGAAGAAACTGTTGCAAAAAGAGTAAAATCCCATGAGTGGAGGAGCTCCATGGTCAGCCTCAGTAAGAAGCTGAGATCCCTTATAAGATCCTCCAAAGCTAGCTACAAAAACAAAATCACCAATAATTCTAAGAACAACCACAAAGCATTCTATAGCTATGTCAAGAATCTCAATGGCAACACCCAGATCTGCTCTGAGTTATAGCACAATGGCATGAAAATTACAGAACCAACTGATATTGCCAACATCCTGGCAGATAGGTTCAGTGCTAACTTTACCCCCTCTCACCCCCTAAAGGGCCCATAGCTATACAGGAAGAATGCAGAGTCCCTGTAATCACAACTATGCAGGTAAAAGCTGCACTCTCTAAAGCCAAAAACACAGCATCCATGGGACCGGACAACATCCCAGGCTGTGTTTTACATGAACTTCAGAACGAACTGGCTCCCCAATTAAGCACCATGTTCAATAATAGCCTTGCATCAGGCTTTGCACCCACTGAATGGCGCACAGCAACAGTTATCCCACTCCACAAAGGAGGAGCCACTACTGATCTCGAGAACTATCGACCTATTAGCCTGATGAACCTGGTCTCCAAAGCCATGGAACGTATCATCATGGAACTCATAAACAAAGACAGTGGTAACCTCCATACTCTGGATCCCACCCAGTTCGGGTTTGTGAAAGGCAGATCATGCCTCCTGAACCTGATGAAATTCTTTGAGGCAGTCACCAAAGTCGTAGATGAGGTAAGGCGGTTCACACAGCCTATCTTGCCCTCACCAAGGCTTTTGACACCATCCCCCATTCTGGAATTATAGCTAAACTCACTAAACTAGGTATAAATCCCTACATCACAGGATGGGTTGCCAACTGGCTCAAGGACAGAACTCACACTGTAAAAGTTGCAGACTCCAAATATGACCTCAAACCAGTGACAAGTGGACTACCACAGGGTTCAGTCCTGGGACCTCTCCTGTTTGGTATCTACTTCTCTGAAGTGCAGGCTAACACAGAAGGCCTCTGACTAATGAAGTTCACAGATGATGCAAACTAGGAACCATAGTCAAGTCCCCAGATGATGTGGACATCCTACAGAAGGGCCTCACTGAGACAGATGCCTGGTGTCAGAGCCATGGCCTCAAGCTTGATGCCAAAAAGTGCAGTGTCATCCCCTTTGGTAAAAACTCTGTACCCATGAACTACCACATAGGCAGCAATCTAATTAACACTGAATATGTGATAAGAGACCTTCGGACCCAGGTGATTGTAGTCTCACCTTTGATAGTCATATCACCACAGTAGTCAGGAAGTCCTTCTACATGGCACACCTCATCATAAAAGGGTTCTCATCCAGAAAAAAAGAGGTCATTGTTAACCTCTACTCAACACTCATTAGACCCATTATAGAGTACACCACCCCTTTTAGAATGTACCTCACAAGACATCTGCATCAGCTGGAAAGGCCACAGAAGTACCTCACAAAGAGGATTACTGGCCTCAATCAAATGCCCTACACTGACCATCTCAAAAAAACACCAGCTTTATTCCTTAGCATATCGCATACTCTGAGGTGATCTCTGCCTAACATATAAAGCTATGTCAAACCCAGAGCTGTTGGACATGCTACACCTAAAGAAATCCCAATCCCTTCGAGCTACACACTCTAGGGACCTAAACCTTGTCACCACAATAAACAGGACATGCTGGAGGGATCGATTGCTGTCCCAGAGACTTCCCATACTGTGGAACAGGCTACCCATCTATGTCAAGCAAAGTTCTTCATTAGCACTCCTCAAGAAAAATCTTGATGAGTGGATGGGAAATAGGAAATACACCCTGGGGATCACTTCTGTGTCTCTGCTCGACAGTGGCACAGGAAAATAACATTCTTGGGTGGCGTAAGCCAGGGAACCTTGTTGGCTAAGCTTACATAGGCCCTTGGGCCAAAAGCCTAGTACCTACCTATGAACCTATATGCTATACAAGTTTAAGGAAGCAGAATAAACAACTGTATTTAGTAACCCAATCCCCTTACATCTTCGCTCATATACAACACACCTCTTCTCACTGGGTTTAATCTTGTAGCCCATATGAAAGAAAACACCATTTGCAAAATTTTATTTTCATATTTTTCTGCGGTCATAGAAACATTTGACATATATGTTGTTTTTCCATTTATACCAAATTTACCAGATAAACCTTTTTCCAAATGCTAATCTATTTGTTTACCACAGAAGACATATCTCTTTCATTTCTCTTATCAAACCCTCCCATTGCATTGCAATTACATCATTTTTCCCTAATTTTATTCATAACAAAGACACTTCATTCATTGAAAAATAGGGTCTATATTAGAACACCGAACATTCAAAATGTCGAGTGTTCTAATATCGAACCCTAGCAATCGAAAAAAAAACATTGAACATTCGGAACAGCACATTTTTTCCTAGGGAAAAAAATTTGCTGTTCCAAAACACATACACATAGCACAAGCACACCAAACAAACAGCAATCTGCACACATACACCTAAACTCTTACACCTAACCCTAAACTATACATACACCACTAACTATCCACTTACCTTAACCCAAACCCTAACCCTAAGGTCCGTCACTATCGCACAGTCACCTCACCTGTGCCCTAACCCTAACTCACTTAACCCACCCTAAACCACATGTCCACACAATTGCACACTTACCTGACCCGCGCCCTAACCCACCCTAATCCACACAATCGCACACTTACCTGAACCTGACCCGTAACTTTCCACCAGAGTGCTGAAAATACCAAAGCAACAGAAATGGACAACCAAATTCTTTCCCTAGGAAAGAATTTGATTTCCTGTTTCTTCGATATTTTCAGCTTTCGCTGAAAACGGTTCGATATTGGAACACTCGACATTTCAAATGTTCGGTGTTCCAATATAGACCCGAAAAAGACACCCTCCCCACCAATTTCCACCACATCAGCCAAACCCTTAGTTTTATCTTTATTCAGGGTCATTGCTATTTCCTTTAAATATCCATCAGGACAAACCAGCACTTCCTTCATCCATATTTTGTTCTTATCAACTACTAGTTTGTCTGCTTATGTCAAAACTACTGAAATAACCAATTCCTTTTGCATCAGATATCTAATCTGTTTCATGTTATAAGCTACTGCACTTGTTACCACATTCATTACCAGTTCAGACAATCTTCCAGTTTTGGGACATCCTTGTTTTATACCAAGTATATAATGGCCAGCCAGCTTCCAAACTTTCAGGGTACCTTCCATGCAACCAAACTGTCAATGAGTTTGAGCTGAGCTGACTAAAAGACAAGTTTGGGCATGAAGCACTTCAGAGCTTTCCTGCCAGTCATAAAAGGACAATGCTAGGAACAACAAAAAATAAATATTTACACCCTAGCATTAAGAAAAAAACAAAAACAAAAAAACAGCAAAAACACAGCATCTGCAGCAGTGATAATTTCTAGTGTTATGGTAAGTTCAACTTACACAACTGTATTAAATTCTTTATATTGATCACTGTTGCAGTAGCCTTAGCTATATGGGTAGATTAACACAGCTAACTATGTTTGGGAGGAGGAAGGAGAAGGGTCCAGAAGCCCCAGGAGAATGGTCCTGGCAAAGCATGATCTAGACCTAGAGAAGGAATCAAGCTTTGTAAACACAGGTAGAGAGGCCCATGTAATAGCTTCTAGAATACTTCTAGAATCCAACCCTCTCCAGAAAGCCATAGATGAAGCCAAAGCCTCCTTGCCCCTACCTGGAATAGATTTGTTATGGTGAGTATAACAAGGTAATAGCCTTAGACAACCATTTGGAAATAGGCTGTTTTGACACAGGTTATCCCTTCTTCTTACCTTCACAAGAAATTAATCTGAGGGTCTGAAAGTGTTAGTTCTGTCAATATAATATTTGAGTTGTCTGTGGACATCCAAGGTATGGCACTTCCTTTCTCCATCATTTTTAGGTTCAGGAAAAAAAAAAGGCAAGATGGATAGTTTGGCTTAAAGTAAACTTGGATACCACTATAGGCATAAAAGAAGGATTTTCAAAGAAACCCTGTCTCTGTGGAAAATGAGGTAGGGTTGACTGACCAACTCATATCCCCTTAAGAACCTCAAGTCAGACAGATTAGCTGGTTCAAATGGACCAAGTGTTAGCTTATTCTAACACAAAATTAAGATCCCAAGGAGGGGCCATCAGTTTTGTAGGAGGCCTCTTATGAAAAACCCCTTTCAAGAACATTTTGACATGAGACTGCATTGAAAGAGGAGACTCCACAAACAGACATGTTGAAATGGCTGATAAATGAACCTTAATAGAGGAATTTAAGAAAGGCCATAGTCCATACAGCCTACCTTGACCTTGCAAAGGCTTTCGACACAATACCCCACTCGGGTATTGTAGAAAAACTTACCAGCTTAAATGTAAACCCATATGTCACAAGATGGGTTGCAAACTGGCTTAAGGACAGAACCCACAGGATTAGAGTTGCTGGCGCTATGTCAGACTCCAAGCCGGTCACAAGTGGTGTCCCACAGGGCTCAGTCCTTGGCCCCCTATTGTTCGGCATCTACTTCTCAGAAGTACAGGCCAACATGGGAGGACTTTGGCTGACAAAGTTTGCAGACGACTGCAAACTGGGCGCCATAGTGGAAAGTGCATCGGACACGGATATCCTTCAGAAGGGACTCACGGAAACAGATAGCTGGTGCCAGAGCCATGGCCTGAAGTTAAACACCAAAAAATGCATAGTCATACCCTTCGGGAAAAACAAGGTAACCCCAAGCTACCATATAGGCGGCAAGCCACTAAGCACAGAAGAGGTTATCAGGGACCTGGGTACCCAGGTTGACAGTGGCCTTTCTTTTGACACTCACGTTGCTAAAGTGGTTAGAAAGACCTTCTACATTGCCCACCTGATCATGAAGGGATTCACATCCAGATCTAGTGAGGTCATTGTTCCTCTGTACTCTTCACTTATCAGACCAATGATCGAGTACAATGCCCCATTCGGGATGTATCTCACCCGACATCTGCAGCAATTGGAGAGACCCCAAAAGTTCCTCACCAAAAGGATAAAGGGACTCCAAAATCTGTCATATGCTGCCAGATTGAAGAAACTCCAGCTCTATTCAGTCGCATACCGTCTGCTCAGAGGTGACATGTGCCTGACATACAAGGCCATGTCCAACCCGGAATTAATGGACATGCTCCACCTCAAAAAATCCAAATCCACCAAAACCACTAGAGCAAGCGACTTAAACCTTAGCACGGATATAAATAGGACATGCTGGTGGGATAGATTTATCATTCAGAGACTCCCTATGCTGTGGAATAAAATTCCGGTCCATGTGAGGCAGAGCACCTCGTTGGATCTGTTCAAGAGAAATCTTGACCTGTGGATGGGAGATCGTAGGTTTACCCCGGGAATCATCTCTGTGTCACTGCTGGACAGAGGCACAACAAACTAATGGGCACAGTATTTTTCATATAAGGTGGCGTAAGCCACAAAACTTTGGGCTAGGCTTATAAATGCCTTAGGGCAGATAGCCTAGTATAAACCTATGAACCTATGAACCTAATAGTAACTCACATGACTATTGTAAAAACAGAGAACAACTAGCCCTGAATGGATGATGGTTATGTTGTTGGCACCAATTAGAAAACCTTTTCCATTTTCTAATATATGATTTTCAAGTAGCAGACTTTCTTGTCTCTCTTAGTACCTGTTGCACATCCTAAGAAAACAGGTGCCTAAAAGGAATTAATACCCTATCACTCATGCCTTTAAGTGAAGATGGCTGGGGTCATGGTATATCAAACATCCCTCTTCTTGTGTTAGTAGATTCAGTCTGTGAGGCACCTTGTGGTAATTGCCTGTGGTCATTTCCAAAAGAAGGGAGAACTATGGCTGGCTGAGCCAGAAGGGAGTCACCACAAGGATGTTGGGGGATTCCTTCTGAATCTTCAGAAGTATCCTGGATATTAATGGAAATGGTAGAAAGACATACAGGAACATTCTTGTCCAAAGAAAAGAAAAGGTATCTGTCTTCCAGGCCTTCTTGCATGAAATTTGGACAGCTGATTGTTCAGCGAGGAAGTAAAGAAGTCTCCTTGAGGAATTCCCCACAGATGGATCAAATCTTGGAAGACCCCCTGATCTAGTTTCCATTTGTGAGGGTGTGAGGTGGTTCTGCTCAGCTTGTCTGCCACACAGTTTCTCTCTTACAGAATTAAGTTTGTCTGTTGAGTGAGATTGTGCTGTAAAGCTATATCCAAAGCTAACATGGCTAGTCTGCAAAGGGGGTATGACCTGGTCCCTCCCCCTTCCTTGTTGATGTACCACATCACTATTGTATTGTCTGTAACCACTTGAAGAGCTCCCAGGGACCAAAGATGGTACAGAAAACAGAATTCCTTGATCAGGACAAGCATCTCCTTGATATTTATGTGCTTGCATCTCTCCTTGGTGTCCCACACAGCCTAAACCTTTATTCCTCTGTAAATTGCTCCCATGCAAAGTGTGAAGTATCTCAAAACAGTCACTACAACTGACTGTTATGGAGTTGTGGGGAGGATGATTTAAGGATATCTGTTGTCTCCACCAAAATATTTCATAGGTTATAGGTTAGTACTAGGCTAACTAACTGCCCTTGCGAGCCATTGTAAGCCAAGCCAATTATCCCTTGTGAGACTCAAACCCTGCACCTTGTGTTTGTAAGCACCTTGTGTTTGTAAAGCAAACACCTCAGCCATTAGGCCACCTCCCATAATCCTTTTGACAAACCCCAGCACTGGGATCTGAAAAGACAATGGATGCTGATACTGAGATCAAAGAGATTTCAGATACCACTGTATCTTTCTCATGTAGAGTCTTTCCAGGGATATGATAAGAATTATAGATGTCATGACACCCACACTGAGGTATTCTCTTACAGTGACCAAAGTCCGAGTTGAAAACTTTAGAAACAGATCTAGATAAAGATCTATTTTCCTCTGTAAGAAAAGCTCTTTAAAGTGAGGTATCTAGTTGACATCCCAGGTACAAAATTCTGTGTGAAGAAGTCAAGAAAGACATTTGAATGTTCTCTTGGAATCCCAGCATATGTAAGAGATCTCTCACCAAAGACAAGGATTCCTGACACCTTGAAAAGGCTTCTGAAAAGATAAGCAAGTCATCTAAATATGGGAAAATGTGGATACCCTGTAGCCTGCAATGAGCTACAATCAGAGTTAAACACTTTGTGTGCAGTCTTGGTGCAGTGGATAGTTCAAAGTGTAAGGCAAGTAACTGATAAGGTAATCCAGACACACAAAGACTTAAGAAAAGTCTGAAGTCTTGATGAATAGGGATGTGATGATAAGCATCTTTTAAGTCTTGTGTTAATAGTAAACTTGAAAGAGAAAGTAGAGGTAATAGGTTGTGAAATGACAACATTTTGAATATGGGCACTATCACAAACAAGTTTAAAAAAGAAAGATACAAAAATTGGTCTCCAAGCATTTTCTTTCTTTGGTACTTAGAAACATCCTTGAATAAAACCCATTTCCCACCTGTGAGGGAGGAACTGGTTCTATCACTCATTGGGACAGAATGTGATGAAGAACAGGGGGAAACAAAAGAGTCTGATCTGCAGGATGAGGAATGACCCCCTGGAAAGAAGGAATTTCCTCCCACTGCCATCTGTAACCCAGATGAATGATTTTCAGAACCCATTTGTCTGAAACATTCTGTTGCCAAAGAGAAAATTGACATTCAAACTTTGTGGAGGACAAAATGGTCCAGAGTGGGTTAGGAGTGGGGAGTCACAAGGTCTCTTGAATAGTCATCCACACTTGGACTGTCCTTGGTTTTGTGAGGTTTGAGACATTTTTGGAACCCCATTGCCATGTCTTCTTAAACATTGGTTTACTTGAATTCTGTTGAAGTTGCTTATTTATTTATTTATTTTTGCAAAAATTGAATGAGGAAGAAGAAAATCGTTTTGACAATTTGGCAAAGGAGGATTCTGGAGCAGAGGGACCAAACACTACATCTCTATCCGAGGGAGAATTTAATATCTCATTTTTTCACATCATCTGGAAGGTTCTGAGAATGCAGTCAAGCAAACCTCCTTAAAACAGTACCAGTGGTCATAGTCCTGGAAGAAGTATCAACAGAGTCATACACACACTGCAAACAATGAGTATTGACCGGTGTATCAGAAGAAACTATGTTTTTAAAGCAGATTTTTTTTCAGAAGAAGAAACTGTAGATAAAACATGCCTCATAATTTCACAGTTTGACAGAATAAATTTTAACATATGATCCTGGCAATTCAAAATTCTGAAAATCAAAGTTGCAGAAGAATACACTTTCTCCTCACCCCTTTATCAATATTTTTTCTACCCATATTAGAAAAAGAAGGATTGGAATTTAACTGCTTAGCAGCAGTGGGATCAACTAAGGCTATAGCTGCTGGGTCAGATTTGGCAATAGTTTATAAAAAATTAAAAGACTGAGGAACTTCATACATCCTATCTGCCTTTTTTATGAACAGGTGACTATCAGGAAAATTGCATGCAATAAGACACACATCCTCTAAAGCAGACAGGATGAGGGAATGGGTGTAGGTTCTGGAAAATCCTTCTTTAACAACTCACAGTGTTTTCTGACGGACTGAGAAACCTCAGTGTTCTCACATTGAAAAAAGCTGGCACATTCTGACAATAGTCTCAGAGAAAGAGAAACCTCCAAAGGGAGAATCAGAAACTGAGCTCTCCTCTGAGTCTGAATTAGAATTCTGAGGACAAAACCCTGAATCTATCCCTGCATCTTGCTGTACAGATTCAGAATCTTGAATCTCTTCTGGAAAAGGGGAGTTCTTCTTTCTTTTACCAGAAACTACTTTATAATAAAGATCAAAAGCCTAAATAAAACCCTGAGCTGGTCCCAGTAAACTGCTCTAATCCAAAGAAATTTGAGGAGAGGTAGATACACATTTGTATTTTTTTTGTTTTTTTTTCCAGGAAAAATGGGGCCAACCATGTTACTTATGACAGAAGCTGCTTTTCCAGTTATGGACACAGCATTCTGATACAACAGGGGAGCCTTTCCTGTTCCCTCTCCTAGGACCAAAAAGAGCATATCTCCCTTGCCCACTGAAGCGACTCCAATAGCCAAAGAGGAAGTGGCTAACTCCTGGTCCATAGTAGCTGTAGGTGCTACACTAGAGGGATGCAGGGTAAAAGATTAGTGGTCTGAGGTACAACAAATGGCCATAGCAGAGTCACTCACCTGTGGCTGAGCCAAATTGTTAGCATGCTGTAGTGGTGAAGACTATTTGCTTAACATTTTCTTTCTGAGGCTGGAAGAAGGACTGACTGTGGCACCAGTAGTTTGTTTTATGGTCAGTCGAAAAATAGTGCCTCTTTCCCAGGAAAGACAAGCAACAAATACCAGTATAACTACCAGTCCACAAAAATTACTTTTTTGACAGAAAAAAAAACACAGCGAAAGCACTTTAAAACATTATAGCAGCCCTACAACAGAAAAATAAACACAATTTCTCCACATAAATTATGCTTTCAGTTTGTTTACTTTTATACTGACAGAAAGAAATGAATGCTCCATTTAAAAGTACATTACAGTTTTGAGACAGTCCATTAGATCATAACACTCCTCGCTTTAAAATAACTTTCCTGAAGAAGAAAGTAATAAAACATTAAGAAAATTTAAGAAAGTATGTTTTTTGCTCAAAGGGAACTTATTTGCCAGCAAAGAAAAGCACAAGCTGATTGTCAATCCTCAAAAGTCCCAGAGGAGCATACTCTTCAGAAGTAGTAAAGCTCTGAAGGGCTTTTGCACCCAAACTTGTGTTTTAGTCAGCTCAGCTCAAGCTGCTTGACAGTTTGGGCATGTGGAAGGTGCCCTGAAGCTTTGGAAGCTGGCTGGCCATTATATCCTTGGCAAGATGTAATCCATATACTAAGGGTACTGCAGTAGTGATCAATATGAAAAACATCAGGGTACTGCTGGAGATATGAGGAGAACCATGCTAAGTGCATACATATATTCGGGAACTGTTTAGCAACAAACAAAGGTAAATATGCAAGGTGTTGAACATCATTTGCAAAGATGCCATCAGATGGTAGAAATATCTGTTGTTAGATAGAGCAAAGGAAGAGAGGATTCCCATTTTTTATGGTGGGTACATGGGCAAAAAGCTTGTTTGTTAAAGGTGTGAAAGAGGTGATAATTTAGAATGGAAATATGCCAAGATTAAATAATTTGATGATTTATTGGAGAGTAGTGGTGCTGTAAGACGATAGGAAGCTTAAGGATAAAGTCAGAGAAAAATGAAAGACATTGAGGTTAAAATATGTAGAATAGGAAGGAGGTTGGTGTGATGTTTTATATGACTTCTATTACTCCAAGTCTTTTGGATTTCTAGTGCCATGACATGATTGGACCCCTTCCCTAACTAAATGCATGATTAAAGTTCATGAACTCAGTACTGTTTCAATCTTTGATGGTAGGCAAATGCGCCCTTCGCAGTACCTGTAATATGCCCAGAACTGCCTCCTTCTGTAATTCTCATGGAGTTACATATATCGGCAGCATATCTAAATACGACTGTAAATTCTTTTTTATGGAACCCATTGCTCCTACTGTTATTGGAACTGTCTGGGCATCCCTCTTCACATTGCCCTCATTTTTGCCCTGAAATCCTGGTATTGCATGACTTTGTGTCTCTGCATGTAAGACAATGAATCATTGGGTGTAGCAATTTCAATGATCAATGCTACTTTTGTTTTCTTTTCATGGACTACTACATTTGTTTACTCGCATATATTTTCTGAACTGTTGGTAATGGATAATCACATGTGATATAAACTTCATCATTCTCTACAATGCTTTGTGGCTCATATTTCCAATGTTTCTCAGCTACTTCAGTATTATAATGCTTGTGCAATCCCCTTGCAACAGTCTTGCCACATTATTATGCCTTTCAGTATACAGGCCCTCTGCCATTAGTGAATTACACCCAGCAATAAGATGTGCAACTGTTTCCAGTTCTGTTTTACAGAACCTGCATTTGTCTGTTTCCCCCACTTGTTCAATTGACTTTATAAACCAATGTGTAAATAGCTTACTATCCTGGGACACCAATGTTAACCTTTCATCTTTTGGTTTAAATTAACCTCTCCTTAACCATTCCTGCATTAAATCCTGATCGACATGAGGTTGTTCCAGGAGTTTTCTGCACTTGCAACTATATTTATGCCTTTTCACCTTTCTTGCCTTCTCATTTGATCTTTCTCCTTATATTCTTTCTTTTGTTTTGGACACATTCAGTTGATACCTGTTTTTTGTCTACTTTTGGTTTGCTTTCCATTCCACTTGACCCCGATATGCTTCTGCTAAACTAAATAGGAGAACTTTTACCTTGTGTGCCACTAAATATAGTGTTGTATAGAAGGTGACCAGTTATTTTTTACAATGTGGAACAATATGTATATTTCAGGTCATCATGCATGAGAAAAATTCTTACAGAATATAGAAGTTATTCACATTATGCATGGTTCAGAAAATGTATACCAGTCCTTTTATGTAATTGTTACGTTAGCCATTACCAGAGCATTTGTGTATTGCTATTGATTTTCTGATGTTGATTAGCAGGGCTCCCCCTAACAATTTGACTCTGGGCTTAAGACAACCTGTAGATGAGGGTCAGTAGATTTACTGGTTTCCCACATCATTCTGATAATTTCATTGTTTTCTGCTAGCTGTAGCTGGCTGCACTCTAGGATGCAAACATGGAGTGATCACTTTACCGTGTGTGCCAAGTTTGGATGTGCTGCACATGCTCCTCCCAGTGGGGTAGTGTATTGAACAACTTAGTCAGGTCCAGGTAGGTGGTATGCACTATTTTTCCCTCATCCATTGCCTTGGTGACATTCTCAAAAATGTCCACCAGATTTAGTAGGCATGACCTTCCCTTTACAAGCTAACTGGGTTGGGTCCAGTGTTTGAAGGTGGCCTATGTCTATTTTGATGATTTCTGTAATAAATTCATTCCAAGGCTTTGCATATTAGACTATTCAGACTAATAGGTCTTAGTTTCTGATGTCAGTTGATGGTCTACCCTTGTGAAGTCGCATAACCATTGTAGTCCTCCATTCTCTTAATACAAAGTCTGTTTTGAGGCTATAGCTGTAAAGTGACTCAAATGGTCCTGATTGGCCATGTTTTAAGTCATTTAGGAGTCATCCTGGGGTATTGTTGAAGAGTCAGCATAACAGCAACAAGTTCAGAGAAATGCATCTTGTCTTCTGCAAAGTGGATTCAGCGCTAAAATTACCTGTTCATTTCACCTAACCCACCTTCCCCCCCTGAAATCACACACTATGCCGGCAACAGCAGTAATGCATCTGGCTGGCAGTGGGTGCTACTGCATAATGGAAACTAATGTGTCTCTGTCAAGTGTTGGACATCTCTTAAAAGCATGTTCAGTGTGCCTGTATGCCTATTCTTTGTCAACCCTAATTCACTGACACTCACTACTGAGGCAGTCAGCTTGATATCATGTCAATGGGGTGGCAGGCTGAGTATGGTGATTCAGTCGTTGGATGCACTAAACACAATCCCCATGATCCCATGGTAAAAAAAAACCTGGAGAAAGAAATGCAAAGCATGATGAACCATGCAGGAATAAGAAATGTGGACTTTATTTCCTATGTAATACCGTAGGTTAAAAGTAGAAGCATGGCGTTATAGGTGGGACAAGTGATTTCTGCCTAATTGTAGTTCTTTGTGCCTAATCCCATAACAACCTACAGCTGCTCTAAACTGTTTAAGCAGCAAGACATAGCACTCTTTTACTGTAAATGAAAGTGATTGCTTCTGAATGCCTTCATATGGACACATATATTACCTAAGATTCACCTCATCTTTGGAACAATTTGCCCTTACATGAATACACATTTTGCAGCACAAAGCTTGACTATTGGATGGGCATCGACAGATTCACTCCAGGCCTAACCTGCTTAGAAGTTGGAAGTAAATCATAAGGATGGGTATTGGCAAGGTGCCAATTGTCTCTAAACTTACTTGCCTTGTAATGACCCTGTGATCCAAAGAAGTGAGTCTTTCTCTCTGAAGTCATGCATTCCTTGTCATTCTGCATAGGAAGATCAAGGTGAAATTTTCTTTTGGTGTTAGTAGGTTCCCCCATCTGACTGAACTGGAGATATGTCATTGGTAGAAGTCAAAAATCTACAATAACTCCAAAGATGCTAACGGTCCCTTGAAAGAAAATACCTGCTATCCCACTAAGAAGGCATTTAAAACAGGGCATGACTATCATTTACATTTTAATAGGATATGACAACAAAAGCAGTAGCAACAGTTCATAGGTTCATAGGTTCATAGGTTGGTACAAGGCTATCAGCCCTAGGGCCTATACAAGCCTAGCCATAACAATTCCCTGGCTATTTCTTCCCACACTATTTACTTCCCTGGACCCCCGTCTAGCAGGGCAACTGACGTGATCCCCGGGGTGAATTTCCTTTCTCCCATCCAATCGTCAAGATTCCTTTTGAAGAGGGCCAAAGAGGCACTCTGCTTGACATGTATGGGCAGTCTATTCCAGAGTCTGGGAAGTCTCTGAGTCAGGAACGTATCCCTCCAGCATGTTTTGTTTATTGTGATGACAAGGTTTTGATCCCTGGAGCGTGTGGCTCTGAGGGATTGGGATTTCATTAAGTGTAGCATGTCCAACAGCTCTGGGTTTGACATGGCCTTGTATATTAAGCAGAGATCGCCTCTGAGTAGATGATATGCGACAGAGTATAGCTGGAGTTTTTTAAGGCGGTCAGCATAGGGCATCTGCTTTAGGCCTGTGATTCTTTTAGTGAGGTATTTTCATAGATTCATAGATTAGTACTAGGCTAACTGCCTTTGTGGGCCATTTTCAGCCTAGCCAATTACCCCTTGTGAGAATCAAACCCTGCACCTTGTGTTTGTAAGGTAAACACCTTAACCATTATGGCAACATCCCACCCCTGCGGCCTTTCCAGTTGTTGCAGATGTCTTGAGAGGTACATACCAAATGGGGCGTTGTATTCTATAATGGGTCTAATGAGGGATGAGTACAGCGGGACAATGACCTCCTTTTTTCTGGATGAAAAGTCCTTAGTGATGAGGTGTGCCACATAGAAGGATTTCCTGACTGTTGTGGCGATGTGGTTATCGAAGGTGAGACCACTGTCCACCTGTGTCCCTAAGTCTCTTATCACACTTTCAGTGTTTAGTGTGCTGCCACCTATGTGGTAATTCACAGGTACATGTTTTTTCCCAAAGGGGATAACTATACATTTCTTGGCATTGAGCTTGAGCCCATGGCTCTGGCAACAAGCATCTGTTTCTGTAAGGCCCTTTTGTAGAGTATTGACATCATTTGGGGATTCAATAATGGCTCCCAGTTTGCAGTCATCCGCGAACTTTGTTGGCCAGAGTCCCTTAGTGTTGGCCTGTACTTCAGAGAAGTAGATGCCAAACAAGAGCGGTCCCAGGACTGAACCCTGAGGTACTCCACTTGTCACTTGTCTGGAGCAGGATTTGGAGTCGGCTACTTTTGCAGTGTGGGTTCTGTCAGTAAGCCAGTTGGCAACCCATTGGGTGACATAGGGATTAGTGCCCAGCTTAGTAAGTTTATCTATGATTCCAGAGTGGGGGATGGTGTCAAAGGCCTTGGCGAGGTCTAGATAGGCTGTGTGGACCACCTTACCCTTGTCCATGGCTCTGGAGACTGATTTGAAGAAGTCAATCAGGTTCAGGAGACAAGATTGGCCCTTCATGAACCCAAACTGGGTGGGGTCCAGTGTTTGAAGGTGGCCAATGTCTTTCTTTATAAGTTCCATAATAATATGCTCCATGGCCTTGTAGATAAGGCTTGTCAGACTGATGGGATGGTAGTTTCCGGGATCCAAGGTGGATCCCCCCTTGTGGAGTGGGATAACTGTAGCTCTGCGCCACTCAGTGGGCACGAAACCTGAGGTAAGGCTATGATTAAACATGACACTTAGGTGAGGTGCCAGTTCATATTGTAGTTCATGTAGTACACAACCCAGGATGTCATCTGGTCCCATGGATGTTGTATTCTTAGCTTTGGAGAGTGTGTTTTTTACCTGTGTGGCCATTATTACCGGAATTTGGCAATCTTCTGCATATTGAGATGGGCCGTTTAGGGGGTGAGAGGGGGATGAAGTTGGCACTGAATCGATCTGCCAGGATATTGGCAATATCCTTGGGATCAGTATATTTAATGCCATTCTGTTTTAGCTCAGAGCAGATCTGAGCATTGCCATTTAGATTCTTTTTTTTTCAAAACAAGTTTATTGTTTTAACATATAAGAGAAATATCATAACAATTTTATACAAATAATTAAAAATAGGTATTATTATAATATTCAACAAAACAACTAAAGTATTTACAAAGACATCCACTACAATCAGATCAATTAATTAAACTAAAATACTGTGCTATTGAAATTAGAATTTTTAACAAATTTTGTAAATTATCCCATACAATAAAATGTGATGTTTTTCTAGTTGTTCTCATTCTAATTGTGCTTATTTCCATATGACACATTATATTCATAACATTTTTAAATTCATTGAACGAAGGAGGTGTATCTGAAATCCAATTTCTAGTTATTATTTTCCTAGCCACTGCTAGGATAGACCATAACAAGGGAAGCTTAATCTTTTAACACATTGAGGTACAGGTGTGTTGAATAATATAAGAGACTTAGAAATAATGAAATTATCTGTAAAAGAGCCTGCAAAAATTCATTAATTGACTTCCAGTATTCTTTCAACTTCATACAGTCATAAAACATATGAGCCCAGTCAGCATTAATTTCTACATTACATCTCTTACATAGATTATCTTTATTATTAATTTTATTCATCATCAAAGGTGTATAAAAAGATCTATGTAAAAATTTCCATGTATAAAGTCTCCAGACAATGGAAGATGTAGTTCTATAAGCATATTCCAATATATATTGTTTATCTTGTTGAGTTGGTGGGTCCCCATTAATAGAGGTGAAATAATTCCAGTATGAATCTACATTGTAAAAAGTTTCTTGTCTGATAATTTTATGTATATATGAAAGTTTACCTTTATCAGAAACTTTATGCTGTAAATTTATTATCAAGTAATCAATCAGTTTTGGAATAGATTCTTTAACTGTTATAGACATTAGATCTATTATATCAATGAGATGTTGTCTAAAGATCTGAACCTCTAACCAGCAAGTTTCTCTTAGATCAAATTCTTGTTTTAAGAAATCTAGATTTTTAACTTTATTATCAGATATCAGCTGATACCAGTACTTTAGATTATTATCTATAGCTAAATGAGCTCCTTCAGAAGTAGATGACATAAGCATACCCTGAGTATAAATTATAGGAATACAATAAAATTCCATTCCCTATACTTAGGGTGCATGAATATAAAGTTACGATAACTAATAATAATATTTAATGGGTAACAGACCATATGTTTAGGTGTAATAGGTGAAGTACAAAATTCTTTTAGCAACCACAACATGGAGTTATTTATAATCATATTTTTATGTGTTAAGGAGATTTTCATGAAGTGCATACTAATTAGCTCCCAATAATCTTTCCATTTTGCGACATATGACCGCTCTATTAATAAAGTAATAACTTTTATAATAGAAGAGATAATATATAAATTAAAGTCTGGAAAAGAAATACCCCTTGAGACCAGCTATTAGTATGTTTCTTTAATGCAATCCTAGGTCTATTAGGTGCCCATAAGAAATTTAACATTAGTGTATTCAGTTTCTTGATAGTTATTTTTGTAGGTGAAAGTATTATTGATTGTATTAAGTATAAAATCTTGGGGAATATTATCATTTTAATAATTGTAAGTCTCTCCTCCATAGTAAAAACATATTATTCCAGGTATTAAAAGATTTTGTATATTAAGAAAACAGGTATTATAGTTATTATATATAATAGATTTAATATCTTTAGATAGTATTATACCTAAATAAGTTATCTGACCTGAGTTGGGTACATATTTAGTAAAATCACTAATGAGAGTATTTTTCGTGTATATATAGGTAGTATTTTAGTTTTTCTTCATTGAATATTAAACCAGAAATACTTTTAAAATTCATCATTTTATCAAATAAAGACTGCATAGAAGAATTAGATCCTGCTGATGTAATTAGAACATCATCTGCAAAAGTTGAATTTTTGATGTTGTATTTTCTTCTATTTCAAAACCCTCTATGTCAGTACTGTTTCTAATCAAATTAGCCCAAGGCTCCATTACTAAAGTGAATAATAGTGGAGAAAGTGGACATCCTTGCTTTGTACCTTTAAGAATGGGTATTTTTGTGAAACATATGTTCCTACCTTAATATAAGCCAGCATTCCTTTGTATAAATGCTCAATTAAATTTACAAATGCATCAGAGAAATTTGTGCATTTCAGTAAGGTAAACAGATAGTCCCAACTTACTGAATCAAATGCTGAACCTATATCAAGACTAATAAGTGTTAAATCTTTCTTTTTCCTATTTGCAAAATCAATTAATGTTAAAGTTCTTCTTATATTATCAAAAGTATTTCTATTTACAATGAAGCCCGTCTGATCTATGTCTATAATGCCGGGATAATTGTCTTCAATCTATCAGCAAAATACTCATAAACATTTTATAATCAACATTAAGTAATGAGATGGGTCGATATGAAGAACATCTAGTTGGATCTTTATTAGGTTTTAAAATTGGTGAAATAAATGTATATTGCCAAGATGGGGGGGGGGGTTATTAACTCAGTTTGGGCCAGAATAAAAACCTTATGTATTAATGAATATGTAGTTTTAGAAAGGATTTTATATATCTCTGGTATAATACCATCATTACCCGGTGCTTTGTTTGATTTAAGCTTATTTATTTGTGTAATAACTTCTGTATATGAAATACTCTTGTCCAATAGTTTAATCTGTTGTTTATTAAGCTTTTTATTCATGTTTGTGGTTATAAACTCCTTTATTTTATCTTTAGGTTCCATGTTAATGTTGTTATGGTTTATCTTGTGAAAGTGATTTCTAAATTCATCCAGTATTTCTG
>NC_056732.1:293600983-293605983 GCF_019279795.1 Protopterus annectens | reverse complement strand
CCGTGTCAAGGTTTAAGTCTCCGCCCTTGTGGCTCTGATGGATCTAGATTTTTGAGGTGAAGCATATTCATCAAATCTGGGTTTGACATGGCCTTGTATGTTAGGCAAAGGTCACCTCTGAGCAGCGGTGTTTACTGAATAGAGCTGGAGTTCTTTCAGTCGGGTAGCATAGGACAGATTTTTGAGACCCTTTATCCTTTTGGTGAGGAACTTTTGTGGCCTCTCCAGCTGCTGCAAGTGTCGGGTCAGATACATTCCGAATGGGGCATTGTACTCAATCATTGGTCTGATGAGTGATGAGTAAAGGGAGACTATGACCTCCCTTGATCTAGATGAGAATCCCTTCATGATAAGGTGGGCAATGTAGAAGGTCTTCCTAACTACTTTAGCTACATGGGTGTCGAATGACAGACTACTATCAACCTGGGTCCCCAGGTCCCTGATAACTTCTTCTGTGCTCAGTGGATTGCCACCTATTTGGTAGCTAGGGGTAACCTTGTTTTTCGAAGGGTATGACTATGCATTTTTGGCATTTAACTTTAGGCCGTGGCTCTGGCACCAGTTATCCATTTCTGTGAGACCCTTCTGAAGGATATCTGTGTCAGATGTGTTTTCTACTATGGCCCAGTTTGCAGTCATCTGCAAACTTTGTCAGCCATAACCCTCCTGTGTTTGCTTGTACTGGAAAAGTAGATGCCAAACAAGAGTGGGCCCAGGACTGAGCCCTGTGGGACACCACTTGTGACAGGCTTTGAGTCTGACATGGCGCCAGCAGCTCTGACCCTGTGGGTTCTGTCACTCAGCCAGTTTGCAACCCATCTTGTGATGTATGGGTTGACATTTAAGCTGATGAGTTTTTCAATGATACCCGAATGGGGTATTGTATCGAAGGCCTTAGCCAGATCGAGGTAGGCTGTATGGACTGCCTTTCCTCATCAATGGCTTTGGTGACTGTTTCAAAAAGTCAACCAAGTTTAAAAGGCATGATCTGCCTTTGACAAAGCCAAACTGGGTTGGATCCAAAGTCTGCAAATTCCCTATGTCTTTATTTATGAGGTCCATTATGATCCTCTCCATGGCTTTGCAGATAAGGCTTGTCAAGCTAATGGGCGGTAATTTCCAGGGTCGGTGGAGGCACCGCCTTTGTGAAGTGGTACCACAGTTGCAGTGCGCCACTCCTGGAATGCGTATCCAGAGGTAAGACTTTGATTAAACAGCTGTCCTAGCTGTGGGTTTAATTCCTCATTGAGTTCATGGAGCACACAGCCGGGGACACCATCAGGTCCCATGGATGCTGTGTTTTTTGCTTTGGAGAGAGCAGTTCTCACTTGGGCTGGAGATGTTTGGGGGCTGCAATCGTTTGGTATAGATATCTCTCCTTTGGGGAGGGGAGAAGTTTGCACTGAACCTGTCAGCCAGTATGTTGGCAATGTCTGTAGGATCAGTAATCTTCACATCATTTTGAACTAGCTCTGAGCATATCTGGGAGTTTCCTCCCAGGTTTCTAACATAGCTAAAGAAGGCCTTATGATTGTCTTTGTAGTCTTTAGCTATTTTTCTCTCGAAATTTGCTTTGGATGATTTTATGAGAGCTCTTAGTTTTTACTTATAGTGATCAAGGGTGTCTTACCTTTAAGGATTTTGCTCTATCTTGTAGTAGCTTCCTCCTTTTGTTGTAGAGTTTGTTTATGGCTGGTGTCCACCAGACTGGACGCTTGCCTTTGGTACAAAGAGTCTTTGTTTTGCTTGGGATTGCCTTATCCATGCAGTCCTGCAGGTGCTGGTAGAAGGCATTTGTAAGTGATTCAGCGGCTTGAGTACTGTTTTCCGCCGCTCGGGGCCTTAAAGGAGACCACACTAGTCTTTAGAAGTGTGAAGTCGGCTTTTGAGAAGTTCTTTACTGTGGTCTTTTTATTTCAGGTGGGGGTGGGATGAGGACCTCCAGCGAGATTAGTTTGTGGTCTGATCTCACCAGTGAGGGGTACACCTCCGGTGTTGAACATTGTGCTCCCATGTTCGTGATGATGAGATCAAGTATGTTATCTCCTCTTGTGGGGATGGTGACTAGTTGTTCCATGGCATTTGAGTTTATGAATTCCAGGAACTTTTGGGCTAGGGTGTTTGGGCTTGAGTAGTGTTCCCAGTCTATATTAGGGTAATTGAAGTCACCTAGTATGATGGTGTTTGGTGATACATTTATCCCCTCTAGTGTTTTCAGGAAGGCCATGTGAGGTTCCTGAGTTTGTGAGGGTGGCCTGTAACATGCTACAATTTGCAGAGCAGTCTTGCCTATGGTTAATTGCACCTGGATGGTCTCCGATGCATCGCGTGCCACCAGTCTTGAGGTGTGGGTGTCCTTGATGAATATGGATACCCCCTCCTTTCTTGGTATTGTCCAGATTTTGGGGCGGAACGCATGATATGAGGTAAAACCTGATAGCTGGGGTGCTCTCAGGAGCCTTGAACCAGGTTTCTGTCACAGCACAGACATCGATGTTCTCCATACTGAGAAGGGCCTCGAGTGTGCATTTTGAGATTTAGACTTCTGGCATTGAGCAGCATTACCCTTAGTTTTTTCCTTTTTGTGTTCTAGGGTCGTAGGTCTAGAATATGACCCTTGCCTAAAAAGGCACTATGGGGTGGCAAGAGCCTTTGCCAATATCCGAATCCCAGGGTGACAGGTGCAAGCCGTCCCTTGAAGCAGAGTGGCTTGTCCAGCATGTCATCCCAGGCAGACAGACACTGGATCCCCTTTGAATGACACCAGTGTTTAAGCCAATTGCTAAAGCTGATCATCTTATCTCTGTATTGTCGCATCATTCTTGGTGAAGGTAGGATACTGCCCAAGGGCAGGGTCATACCTGTCTGGGCTACATAAACAGAGAGCTCCTCAATGTCTCTTTTCATGTAGTCCAAGGAGGTACGCCTCAGGTCGTTACACCAGCGTGGACAATGACTGAATCATATTTGTACCTGCTGTTGAGAGACCTGAGTGCTTGCGTTATGTGGCGGATTCTAGCCCGACAGGCAGCTTACTGTGACCTTCTCCTTACTCAGTCTGGTGAGCGGACGCCAGTGTGTCTGACTATGGAGTCACCAATGACTAGTGTGTCTGGCATTGTGTTTGGCCTTAAGGGCTGTGACTGTTTGACACTCTGACTGTGAGGTCTATGTGTTGCAGGTGTTGTGTTCTGAGGTGGTGGTTGTTTGGGTGTCTGCTTTGGTGGCCTCTGCTGTTTTGGTAGATTTTTGATCAGAGCCTCGAGTATGTCTTTGTGTGTTTATGTGTATGATTTGAGGATGTAATGGTAATATGTGAGACTGGGTCTATAGTGTGTGTGGTAACCTTCTCCTCCTGACTGGTCTTGCCAGTCCTATGTTGAGAGAGCTCAGCCTCCAGTTTGGCCGTATAGTTGCATCTCTCGCATGTATTTGTGTTTTGTGGGAGGAGGAGAGGGTTGTCTGTGTACATGAGGCAATTGTAACATTGCCTCAATATTCCCAGGTTCACCAGCTGAGCAGGAGAGGACACTAGCAACTGATCCCTCGACATGCTAGAAGGAATAGACAAAAACTTTAAAAAAGATTCCGGGGGACGTGGGTGACCGAGAAATGGGGGGTTGCCTTTTTGGGGTACTATCTATGACAAGAGTGCCGTATCAGGACCATCAGGAAGGAAGATTTTAAGCTTGGCAGGAAACAGAAGGTATGTTTTAAACTGTGCTTTTTTAAGCTCCCTTATTAGTGGCAGAAAAACTTTTCTTTTAGCAATTACCATGGAAGAATAGTCATTGTCAAAACGCACAGTTGTCTCATTAAACTTAACAGGAGCTTTAGCCCAAGCAGATTTAAGAACCATCTCTTTATCAAAAGATGATAGAAATCTAACTATAACTGATCTAGGATAGTTTTTGTTAGAGTTAGTATTAGCTATAGATCTATGTGCTCTTTCGATACCAAAAGAGAATGCTTCTGGTAAATCTAAAGTTTTAGGGAGCCATGTTGTTAAAAAGAAGTAATATTGTTACCTTCAATATTTTCTGGCAGTCCAAAAATCCTAATGTTATTGCCTAGATCTATTTTCCAGGTCATCCAGCTTTGTTTGTAAATGTGTATTTTGTTTCAGCAGAAACTCAATGTTGATTTCCTCTTCTTGTATTTTATTTTCCATGTCATTCACAGCTTCTTCTATGCCTGTCATCTGGATCTTCTGTTGTTGCAGGTCCATATGTAACAAGTCTATTTGTTTTGTAGTTTTTCTATGAAAGTGTCTATTTTAGTATCCATTTTATCCATCTTAGCAGTAAGTTGCTGGACTATAATTATCAGAGACTGAAGTTCTTTCTTGATGCTGGAGTCTTGAGAATTTGTCTTACTGGAACTCATTTCAGACTGATAAACTGACAGGAAAATTTCCAAAGTAATTTCTGACAGGAATATTATTAAGATTTCCTTTCTTTTTTAGATATAGTTCAAGAACTATATAAAACAAACATATTTAGAAAGAAAATTACTTCAAGAATTAATTTTTTAAGTAAATAATTCCTGTCAATGTAATGAAATTGGTGGAGCTGAAGAAATCTGCTGCTATCCTGTGTTCATCCTTGGCCACGCCCCGCCATTTAGATTCTTGACATAGTTATAGAATGCCTTGTGGCTGTCTTTGGAATCTTTGGCAATTTTATTTTCGTAACTAGCTTTGGAGGATTTTATGAGGGATCTCAGTTTCTTATTGAGGCTGGTAAGGGAGTTTTTTGCATCCTGGGATTTTCCTCTTTTCTGCAACAGTTTCTTCCTTTTGTTGTAAAGTTTGTTTATGGCAGGGGACCACCAGATTGGTTTCCTTTTTTTGGAGGACAGCATCTTGGTTCTATTTGGGATGGCACGATTCATGCATGAGTGGTTGTGCTCGTACAGTGCCTTAGTGTAGGATTCAGCAGTCGAACTTTCAGTTCCTGTCTGCATGGGTGTCATGAAGTTTGTCACTTCTGACTTGAGTA